>NW_022196154.1:711520-978780 GCF_008641045.1 Pistacia vera | reverse complement strand
ATTTTTTTAATTTTTAATCCAGCATGGTTATTTTTATTATTGATAGGGATGTCAAAAATATCTGACTGGTCTGAGTCCAGCTAATTGTTGATGGACAGACCCGAACCTGGAAAATCTGGTCTAGGCTATGCCCAGGTTCAGTGGTGAAGCCAACCCGTGCCTCATCAAATTGCATGTAATTATAAGTGATTTTAGCTCTCATCAAATTAATATCTTCCACTTTTGATTTTGTTTTTAATTTTGAAAAGTTTAACCTTAATTCAAATTATTAAAAATGACACAATAGTTTCTATATATATAATGTACGGGCTGGGGACGGGGCTAAATTTGGGTTCGATCCCGGCCCGAATCTTGAAAAATTCAGGGAAAATCTGCCTTGTTCGGGGTGGGTCGGGGCGGATCCCCGCGGGGTCGGGCTTTGTTCCCATCCCTAACAAGCACACTATAGAGGCTAAGAAGCTGAAGGGGAAGGCTTTTCTTATTTGATTCGTTTTAGATGTATTTGTCTCTGATTTGTTTTAGATATGAAAGTTATGGCCATATAGGTGGATTTGAATGTGGGTGTTGGGAAAAATTGATTTGAACTTTGGTTGACGAGAAAAATTATTTTTAGAATTAGGTTTAGGAATTTTTTTTAAAAACCGGTTCATAAATCAGTTAATCAACTGAACCAATAATTTAGGTTGGCTAGAAACTTATTCAAGAGGTAATCCAGTCTGGTTTCGATTTTGATTACCCCTTGAACCGAAAAATCGATTCTGTTCAAAAAGGGGGCAATCCGGTTTGGTTAACCGAATTTCCACAACCCTACTACTAAGAGCTTGTTTGGTTGGACTTATCTACTAACTAAAAAAACTTATTTAAATCTATAAGCAAATTTGAAATTTTTTTAGGTATTTTTTTTTATAGGATTATAAATAAGATATCTTCAGGCTTATGGGAGAAACTTAAATTTGGAGCTTTTCCCATAAACTCTTTTTGAGTGTATATAAAATATTTATATTTCAAAAATATCCTTACATATTTTATATATTTGTCTTAATCTATTCTAGTATATCAAAACCATTTTTAGTAAAATACTACGAGAAAGCTTTTTGACAATTTCTTGACTAACCAACTAACAATTTTTTTCACAAAAGCTCGACTCTTATAAACTCTTTTCAAACAAGCTCTTCTGTCATTAGCTCTACTCGAAGAAGTTGTATCAATCGAACCCTAAGAAGAACATTTATGTAAGTATACAGAATTTGTAATAAAAAATTTATGAAATTCTCTATTTTATGATTCTTTTTATATATTTTCTTTTTAAATAAAATCTCAAAAAAGAAATGATATATATTTTTGGATTAAAAATAGAAAATAATGATTTCAGCTTTAGGACCTTTGTGTAGGGTTATGGTTGAATAATACATGGAATATAAAACAAAAATTTATTCAATACCTGTAAATCCCATGATCAAGATTGATATATGCAATCTGTTTATAAAATAAAACAACCCATACAAGGTTTGTTGTTATTACCTGCGTTTGAAGGCTTCTTCAGGTTTATTTGATTTCGCTTGTCGATTCAAGATGAAATCACTTCTGAGAAGTCCACACAAGGGCAGGGAGGCTAATCCACACACAAGGAAGTAATCCTTGGGTGCAAGAAGAGACAACACACAATTGAGAGAAAAAAAATTCTCTCTCAAAAGCAATAGGCGGCTAGGGTTTTTGCTTGGGAGAAAATAATGAACTTATGATTTAATTCTCCAATTCCTTTTCTTTTATAGTGGGAATAAAATATTCCCCATTAAGAATATAATTATTTCTATGGGAAATGCTAGATGTACAAAGACTTTTTGTCTTTGTACAAAGTGATGTGACAACTACCACACCACTAGTTTGTGAAAAGAAAGAGAATATTGATGTAAAACTAGTGGTGTGGCAGCTGTCACATCACTTTGTATAAAGACTCTTTGTAGGAGCCTTTGTACATCTAACATTTCTCTATTTCTATTCCTATGTTGGAATAGGATATTTCCCAATCAAATATGTATTCCTATTTTTGCAATAGGATATATTTCCCAATTAAATATACATTCCTATTTTGCAATAGGATAATTCCCAATTTAAATATATATTCCTGGTAAATATTATGAATATTTATTTATCCATATATTTAATTAATGGGATATAAATTTAATCCACATTAATATTAATATAATTACAACTTTGCTAAATTAACTTCAATATAAATATTGAATGTTGGCTACAATCTTTAGCGAATTTAATCGCACAAAAAAATTACCAAAATACCCTTGTCATCCAAAGACGAAATTACCCTTTATTTTTCATTCTCAATAAAACTGCATTTAATGTGTGTGACTCGTAGGCTCTTTATTATGTTGGCAATGATCGAATTTATAACTAAGCATAAACTAATTAGTGTTTCGTATACCAATCAAGATTGGCCTCTAGCAAGGCATCATGATTACCCAACAAATAAAGATTCAGCCAAATAGCTACATTTCAACAGTATGGTTACCGTGCAATTCCAATCCTTTCATCATCATTTATCTTATCAAGGTCTGAAGTACAGAAGTAGTGTCAACATCAATGAATGTATCTTGATATGTTTATATTCGGTTATCGAATCAACGACCATATAAATTGGATTCGAGTACTGACTCGATTCCATTGTGGCCACAGATTTTGTGGTTGTAGTTCCTAACCGAATATCTCAACGAGATAGTTTCTCCTGTAACCATGAGTGGTGAATCTTTTATTGATTCACCATAGTCATAATGTACTTCTCTAAGTAATCAACGACTACCATACTGATTGTAATATTCTTTCTAGCTAGTAGAAAATATAAGTAAAACTCACTATATAATATATATATATAATATATATATATATATATATATATATATAGAAATAAAGGGTCCATAACTAATTTTTATTTATATACAAATCTCTACATCAAATAATAAGTCACAAAATAACTCAAAAATATAGTCAGACAGTGTTGCCTTAGATAAAACAATGAAATCAACGGAGTGACACTAATTGCTTAGTAAGTACCCCACAACAATTCTATTCTTTCTCCATTACTCAGATTCTGGATTTTCTTTCCTTACACCAAATCCACCCCCCCCCCCCCAAAACCAAACACCCCCCCCCCCCCCTGGGCAAAAAAACCCACGGCTTCTTAATTCTTCTCTGCTCTTTCTAAGATTCTAGTTTCTCACTTACCGATATGTAAGCACAAATAGAGAAACTAACTCAGGATAGTAGAAATGGCATGATGCATATGCACAAATGCATAAACTTTTTCTATGCAATGCATTTTCTTTTCTGTTTTTCTATTTTCTTGTTCTGTTTTCTTTCTTTTTTTTTGTTTGTCTTCTTTCTTTTTTGTTTTTCTTGCTTTTCTATTCTTTCTTTTCTTTTCTATTCTTTTCTTTCTTTTCTGTTCTTTCTTTGCCGATCGGACTCGGTTGAGGCATGAATTTGGAACCCTGGCCATGTGAGTGTATTCTCAAATTCTTTCTTGGGTACAGTCCTCATCCACATGCTATTCTTACGGATTGTACAAATTCTTCCTTCTTATTCTTAGGCCGCTTACTAAAGGCGGCGTGCATGAGGGGCTATTCTTCTTCCCTGTCACTCACAGGTTCCCCATCGCAGCAACCTTCTCTTCTCTTCTCTTTTTATATTTCTTTAAATAAAATTTCAGATTTGAGGTATTCTTTAATTATGTTCTTTAGATAATGATTCTACAATGAATTTCTTTTCTTTCTTTCTCTTTATTCTTTAATGTTCTCGTACATATATATGTGCATGTAAATATGCTCATTCTTTGCTATTTTTTCTAAATGCAAATGCTCAAATGTAAGAATGCATTATGGCATATAAAGATATCATTATGGAACTAGTATTCTCTACCTCATTTGCAAGAATGCATTATGGCATATAAAGATATCATTATGGAACTAGTATTCTCTACCAACAACATTTCCATAACAAAGTAATAATTTAACATACTCATATATATGCACTTTCTTTGACATTTCATCAAACACCTTATGTGCACATACAAACCCTAAATTGGTTACACTTCCACATATTTCTCAAGCCACCAAAAATTGGAGCAAAAACTCCCTAAGACCAACAATCTGTAACGCCTACATGGAGGTATGTGATTTAATTTATGCTCTTATACCTTTAGTTGATTTTTGCTAAGGTTATTTTAAGGAAAATGTGAAGAAAATGCCTTAAACTTGCATTAAGGGTAAAATGGTCTTTTCACTCAAAATTAGTTGAAATTGTGGGGAGTGAAAAGAGATAGAATTTCATGAAGAATGCAATAAAAATGAGGTCATTATGGTACTTGACTAAGGGATATAGATAGAATTTTAAAGAAAGTACAAGGGCAAAATGGGAAACTAATATATAATTTTATGTTATATCAAGGATTGAAGAGTGAAACCCTAGCCACTCTTCAACCCATTGTCACCCACTTCTCCTCCAAGTCCTCTCAATTTCTTCACTTCTTTTTCAAAAGAAATTCATAGATTTTGGGTATTTTTGAGTGGATTTTCATTCCTAAACATCTTTAGGTAAGATCCTTGCACTAAGAAGTGATTTTTAATTTTTAAAGTGTTGATTTTAATGGTTTATGCTCATAGGATTTAAGAGGAAGAGAGTTTGAGCAAAGAAGATTCTTAAAGGATTGAATTTGCTCATATCAAAGGTAAGTAAATCCTACCCTAAGTATGATTTAAGTTATGTTGTGTAGAGAATTTTCTTTATGCATATATATGTGTTATATGTAGAATTGTTGACGGATTTGGTGTTGAATAATGATTAGAACCTATCCATGAGAAGTTGTGTTGGTGTATTTGATACTTGATGAATGTTTGGATGAGATTTGGAAGAATTGAAGTGAAAATTTCGAAGTGTGTATTTTGGGAAGATTTGGCGTTAGTTATGGAGGAGTATATGCCAATTTTTTGGTGGCCTAAAAGAGAGATAGAGAATGACATGTTTGATGAAATGTCAAAGAGAAGTGCATGTATGAGTATGATTACGTGTTACTTTGGGATGAGTTTGTAGATGGTAGAGAATGACATGTTTGCATTCCATAATGCATAATAGTGTTTAAACATGTGAATTTAGAAAGAATTATAAGCATTAAACCATATACATGCATACATATTCATAAGAGCATGAAAAAACATTAAAATATGTTAAAGAGAAAATAGAAAGAAATGAGAATATTAAAGATATTCAAATCTGAATTTTTACTTAAAGAAGTATAAAAACATAAAAAGAAGAGAAGGTTGTTGCGATGGAGGGCCCGTGAGTGACATAGTCCCACATGCACGCCGCCTTTAGTGAGCGGCCTTAGAATTCAGAAAGAAGAATTGTACAGTCCATTAGAAGTGCGTGTAGATGAGGATTGTACCCAGAATTAGAGAATTCACTCACACGGCCAAGGCTCCAAATCCATGGCTCAACCGAGTCCGATCGGCAAGAAAAGAAAGAATAGAAAGAATAGAAAGAAAGACTAGAAAAGAAAGAAAGAAATAAAGAAAAAGGAACATAAAACACATTTGCATCATGAATATGCATAATACCATGCTCATTATCATGAGTAGTGAAAAAAATTAGAAAATTGAGAGAAGAATAGAGAAAGAACAGAGAGAAGAATAGAGAATAATCGGGAAATGAGATGTAACGAAAGAAAATTCAAAATTTAAGCAACGGAGAGAGAAGGGTAGCATTGCGGGTTTACTTACTGAGCAATTAGTGCTCACTCCGTTGTTTTCAATGTTTTTGCAAGCAATAGGTGAGTTGCGGTCGCTCGAAACGTCACGCAGTGGACGGGTTAGGCTACACTATCAAGTTGCTATTTTTAAGTATATTTTGTAAATATTTGTATATAAAGAAAAATTAAATATGGGCCCATACTTTATTACTTGTTTATATGTGTATTTATATATATATTTTTTAATGAGTTTTAATGATTATTTTACGAGTATACTAGCTAGAAAGAAAGTATTACACAATCACCCTAGCCGAATTTCATCCTCCACCATTCCACATCTATTCTTTCATATTTCATCCAAAATCCCAACAACTTAACACATACAAATACATCACTTCTCATGGCCATGAAATTCACATATCAAACAACCTCAATTTCAATCCATAATTCTCATCATCCAAACACACATACAACATACAACAAATTTCTCTACACAAGTATTTATCCAATCAAAGCTAAATTTGGATTTACTTACCTTGAATTTGATCAATTCCAACACTATAATCTCTCTTTGGTAGAATTCCCTTTCCTCTTAAATCCTAAGCATATAAAACAATAAGAATTCAGAACTTTAAAATTTAATCTCACATCTTGGTACAAGAATCTTACCTTTGGATGCTTAGGATTGAAAATCTATCAAAATCTAGCCAAAATCCTTGAAATTGGTGGAAGAAAAATTGAGAGAATTTGGGATGAAGGTGGCGTGAATAATGGGTGGAATGGCTAGGGTTTCAATCCTTGAACTCTTATTACTACATAATAATATATATAGTTTCCCATTTTACCCTTGAATTTTCTAAAAATTCCATCTATGTCTCTTAGTCAATTACAAGAATACCCTTATTTTTATTAACTTCTCCATATTATTCTATTTCTTTTCACTCTCCACTTTTTCAACTAATTATGAGTGAAAAGACCATTTTACCCCTAATGAAGTTTTAAGGAATTTTCTTCACACTTGTTCAAAATAACTTTAACAAAATTCAACTAAGGGTATTAGGTCATAAAAAAAGCTACGTACCTTGATGTGGGTGTTACACTGATAACCCAAAATAGGATTACATTAGGCTAGTGTCAAATCACATTAATAATTACACACTGCGCTCTAGTGATCTCAAGTAGAGAGATCACATGCACCACCATCTGTTGGAGGATATATTCCACAGACATTGGCGTTACCATCTTGTGTGGAATCCTCCAGTGACTCGGTCCAGTGAACTTGTCATTAACAAGCATCCATGCGTCGCACCAAGTTTTCACCTAACAACCTTGACACGTGAGAACTATCATTACCTTATGGTAGGGTCATTCAACGCTATGATAATCTTACCATATAATCTGTGTCCTTGGTCAGATTAATATTGAGGCTATGGACAGTTTCAGAATGACCACCATATGTGATTATAGGGTTCTCACAATTAAGATTTAAAACACTTAATTCCCTCATCACGGTTCAACCCTTCTAAGGACATATATAAATATATATACGAGTATATAAATGAATGTTATGATATAGATTATTGGCTCTAGTGCACCTATCCCAACACTTTGTACTTTTAGATTAATGATATGTTTTTTATTTTTTTATTTATTACAATTTTGAAATATTTATCCTATCTCTGTTTTTCATCTGCAAAACCCAAGTACTAAATCAAATCATCAAAAATCAAGAATATTTTTATATCAAAATAAGAAATGAGAACAATTTAAGGAAATTTTGGTATAATATTGTTTTTTGCTATATTATTGTTATAACTTAGGAAAAGTTAGGTGTAATGAGATTTGAAATTTTTGTTTAACATATGTATTGCATGATTATTCTCTTTCTCCCTCTCTCTTATTCTATTAATGGATCAAAACTGATTTTTTGATACTTCTCCTCTGATTTTGAAGTACATTGGAGAGTTGGGATGTCACTTTGAGGTTTACCGGAATGATAAGTTAACTGTTGATGAGCTAAAAAAGTAAGAACTTATGCTTTGGCCAACACATTATAGTTGGGTTATATCTTATAGAGCAAACGACATGATACCACCCAAGGTTTGGCGAAATCCCAAGTAAGTACCCCTGGTTGTATTTATCCCAGATTTTCACCCTTAAACTACACAATCAATGACTGTTAGGATTTGACACAATTGCAGCAATGACAATTACTGAAATGCCCTGGAACCTTTGACTTTTGATTATTTCGCAAATAAAAAATTGAATGGACGTGTAAAAAACCAAGAATGCCCCTATACTTAGTTTATATTCCGGTGATGACTTTACAGTTTTTTAAATATAGTGAAATTACCGTAATGCCCCTAAACCATTTGAAAGTTCAATTTTATACTATGAACAATTTTTTGAATGTTGAGGGTTTAGTTGTATAATGGTAATATTTCTAAAAAATTGGAATACATCGTAGAAAGTTATGTTTGTAGAAACTTCACAAACACATCCTACACAAAACCAACATCAACATATATCATCCAAAAACCATACATACTAAGTTAAAAACTTTTGCATTGAACACATATATGAAATATATGAACTTTCATTGAAAATGTGATGATCAACAGGCTATAAACATGAAATTAATGATATAGATTACATAAAAAAAACTCACTGAGTAGTGGCAACATTCACAATAGACAACCTAAATCAGTTGCTATCTGCACAGTTTTACACACCATATTTGCACATCAAAAAACAAACACAGTCCTATGTACTGCTTCCCCAAATTTCACCAAAATACTGCAACAACATTCACCAAAATGCAATAGCACCACTTTAACCAGAAGACTACTGCACCACCTGTACTAAAATAGCAACTACACGGAAGTCAGCCATCATAGCACCACATTGACCATAACAGTCCACACATCTAAAAACCAACATCTTGCTTCAACTCCTTAAATACCTAAAACAATCGTAAACCAATTTTAAGGGGCCCTGAAATTGTAATACAGACAATGTAACAACAATTTGAAGCACATATGTTACACTAACCTGCTGCCCTTGATAGTTGTGTAATGTTAGAAATCCGACTTGAATCTTGACTTGTCTGTGTTGCTGGGGCTGATGGAGCTTCTCCTCTCTAAAAAAAGCAAATAAAACAAATGTTAATGCATATCAGAGTCCAATAGAGAGAATAAAAGCTTAAGGCAACTTATGTTACAAACACACTAAAAATCATGTTAAATAAAAGCTTTGAAATACCTTTGGTTTCTTGTTGTTTGGAGGATTTTGTGGGCATCTCCTCCTGTTATATCCCAGAGTTCGTCAGATCTCACATCTAAGTGTTGTAGCTTTTGTCAACCTTGGTTCTTTATTAGTATCATTTTTTTTTTTCTAGCCTTTCTAGGTCTCCTAACCTTACTATGTTTGATAGGTGAGTATAACTTCCTACCCCAAGCAGGTAAGGCTATCTAAGTGGGTCAAGTATGGGGCAAATGTGATCAGCATATGTTTTCATGTATGAAGTGATACTCAATGAAGAGTCCATATAATCATCCATATTCCTAATATTTCTAAAAAGCAAACAGTAGACTGGATGCACACAAGGGAATCCAAAAAGTTCCATATTCCATGGTCACAGGTTTGAGACTGAAGGTTTAAGATGTAGCCTCTATTGGGATAGCAGTTGCAATCCAACACTTCAAACTCATCATTTCCAGACCAAATAGTTCAACAATCCTAAAAGCCTCTATTAGACTATTGATTCTCCTGTTTGTAGCATGAGGAACAGTTGTGACCCAATCAGTCCAAACCTTTGCCCTAGCTTGCATCCGTAACATAATCCTCTTATAATGCTCTAACAAACTTAGTATGAGTAATTCTCTGTTCTCTCCCAACCAGTTGTTAAATACTTCACATGTTATTTATAACATGATCAGATTTGGATTCAAGGTCGAACGCATGTTTTGACCAGTTACTTACATAATTTTCAATCATCCACCCATGAGCTTCTCTATTACAACTTCAACCTCTTCCATGGCCTGTTGAAAATCGATGATAATGACAACTCTACTAACAGCCCAAAACAAGTTCCTCAACATCAACCTAGGGAATTTTTTCCTAAAGTTAGCATAAGCATGCCTAACGCAATGTCTAACTCTAGCATTTAGCCAATAGGTTTGTATAGCAACCACTAAACCCTTCTGCCAATCACTCATGATAGTGATATGGTCAATGTCCCCTAAAAAATCCTTCAACAAGGTCATATAGTATCTCTATGATTCCTTGTTTTCTATCTCACAAATGACAATTACTAATAGGAAAATACCACTGTTAGCATCCATAGTAACTACTAACAATAGTACTCAACCATAAGGCCCTTTAAGATAACACCCATCCACACTATAAAATGCCTACAACCCTCTATAAACCCATTCTTTTGTGTGGCAAAGCCTAAGAAACACCTTTGAAAATGTGGAATCCCTTTTGGATTAACAATCTTCACATGATACATAGAACCAGGGTTATTGTGTTTGACAATGTGATCATATTTCAACAACCAATAAAGGACTCTACATGGAGCTTGTTTGACCTCCCTTTTGTCTGCTTATTAGCCTTATAAAGTTTAGATCTAAATAATTGTAGATAGTGTTCTATAACCAACTCCTCTATCAATGGCTTAATTGTGGGCCCTTTTGGGATCTGATGAAGTCTCCCATTTTTTTAGCCACCCAAGCACTTGTTGTCTCTTTATTATTATAAACCTTCATACAATTATGTGTGTGGTCATACTTCCTAATATGATAAGATACTTGATCAGCCATCATAATAGCATATAGCTGTAATGGACAATTTGCTTGCTTACATTTGGCCTCAAACACTTGACCAACTTTGAAGTAGATTTTTCTATCATACCCATATGTAAACTGTTGACCCTTCATGTGCTTGCTAAACCTAGACAGTGCATCATCATCACTGGTAGATCCTTCATATGAACTACCCACATAATATTCAGACAATTCCCCTCCAACTTCATTCTCTTCTACCACTTTCATTTCCCTCTACCTTACCACTTCCCTATCCATCTTGCCAACCTCATTGTCTTCTTCATAATCACTTTCATCACTCCAGTGGAATTCATTTGGAATAACCACTTCATCTTCCTTATTGTCATGCCTCACAGGACTTTCATTGTCTATATTGTCACTTTCATTCCTAGGTTGACTGTCACTGTCATTTTGAAATTGATTAGGTGCTTCTAATAAGACTAGTCCACTGGTTGGGCTTCTATATAGACCTTAATCAATTACTTGTCAAAACTCTTATATTGCTAAAAAATTCACCCCCCCCCCCCTCTCCCCTAAAATCCTTCATGTGCTTGCTAAACCTAGACACTACATCATCATCATCATCAATAAATCCTTCACATGAACTACCCTCATAGTATTCAGACATTTCCCCTCCAACTTCATTCTTCTCTACCCCCTACTTTCATTTCCCTCTACCCCACAACTTTCATACCCATCTTGCCAGCCTCGCTGTCTTATTCATAATCACTTTCATCACTCTAGTGGAACTCATTTGGAATACCCACTTTATCTTCCTTATTGTCTATATTGTCACTTTTATTCCTAGGTTGACTATCACTATCATTCTGAAATTGATTAGGTGCTTCTAATAAGGCTATAGCTTCAACTAGTCCACTGGTTGGGCTTCTACATAGACCTTAATCAATCACTTGCCAAAACTCCCATACTGCTAAAAAATCCACCTCCCCCCTCCCCCCCCCCCCCCCCCCCCCCCCAAGTGTCTAGCCTTTGATAAGGGTAACTTAGCCTCTACCTTGAACTTCTCATTATGGTTTAATTGGACAACCTTATTCTCCCAAACCACACATTGTTTTGTTGGAGTAGGTGCCCTAGAGCCAATCAATTATTGTAGAATTGACTCTTTGTAATAATGTTCATTAATCAGTAATAAAAGGCATTTTATTCTATATCGCGTAAATCATTATTATTGCAATATATATTGATATATGTCCTTAGAATGGCAGAACCGTGACAAGGGTATCAAGTGTTTCAAATCTTGATAGTGAGAACCCTATGAGCACATATGGTGGCCATTCTAGAAACGTCTATAGCCCCAGTATTATTATGAAGTAATGGCATAGATATGGTAAGGCTATCACAGTGTTGAACGACCCTATCGAAAGGCAGTGACTGATCTCACTTGTCAAGGTTGTTTGGTGACAACCTGGTGCAACACATGGGTGCTTGCTGTAGGTGAATACACTGCAGCAAGTTCACTGGACTGACCCACCGAAGGATTCCATATGGATGGTAAACCTAGTGTCTATGGAATAAATCCTCTAACGAATGGTGGCACATGTGATCCTCAGACTTGAGATCACCGGAGCGCCTTGTACACCGATTAGTGTAGTTTGACACTAGTCTAACGCAGTTCTTTTTAGAGCTGTCAATACGGTAGTGATTGGCTGCATCGAGGAGTGTATCAAGACTATGGTGGATTGACAGAGGATTCATTACTCCCGGGTACGGGAGAAGTTATCCCATGGCGCAATTCAGTATATGACAATGACACTAAAACTGTGGCCACAGTGGGATTGAGTTATTGCTCTATCCAATTTATAATACAGGTCATTGGTCCAGAAACTGAATACATAATATCGAGAGTAACCAAAGGTTGACACTATTTCTATGCCTTCGTCTTGTCGAGATAACGAATGATGAAATGATCGAATTGTACGGTAACCATATCATTGACATGTAGCTATTTTGCTGAATCTGAATCTATTGGGTGGCCATGATGCCTTGCTAGAGGCCAATCTTGGTTTGTGTATTAGTGAGACGATTAATTGGTGTTAATCGCGATACTATACACTGCCGGTATGATGAGGAGCCTATGGGTCACACACATAGAAGATAATTTAAGACTCAGGAAGAAAGAAGGGTGTTTTCGTCTTTTTAAGCAAAAGGGTATTTTGGTAATTTCACAGTGCAATTAAATTTGCTGAGGTTGTAGCCTTTATTTAATTTAGTAGAAAAAATTAAATAAGTGAAATTACGTTTAAATGTGTTCGCATATATTTAATTAAATCATCATTATTATTAAATATTAATATATATAGATTAAATATATATTAATTAATTTTAATTGAGATAATGATGAAATAAAAATAAAATATCTAATTGGGAGTGTTTGGTAACATGGGGTGTTTGGGTTGGAGCCCAAGCCTATTCCATATGGGAATAGGGCAACTAAAGTTTTAATATAAAAGAAAAACTTTAATTGTAAAATGTTAGAGATTCATTTTCTTTACACTTTCTCTTTGAAAAAGGAAATACACAGTAGCCCCATTTACTCTCCCACGGCAGAAACCATTTTTTGCCCAAAATCAATTCATTTGATTTTCTTCTTTAATCTTAAAGCCAAAGAGGATCTAGCAAATCCCTTTTTGGTTCTTTGTGATTGTCTTCATGTGGACTACGTCGGTTCGATCATACACTTGGGTCGGTAGCAAAAACGTTCAAAGGCAATTTTGGAGGAGCCTCCAAACGTGCGTATGGTTTCTAAACTCATGATTAATTTCTGCATATTTCTATTATGATATAAACTGTAAAATTATACCTTTGATCTTGACTCTTTGGGAACGATCCTTGTTATTATGATTTTTGTTTTCCGCTGCGTATATGGATCGTTTTCTAACATGTTTCACATATTTAAAAAAACGTTTGTAACTATACTTATCCGCATCGACATTTAGTATCTCATATTCTAAACCAAACACTTGAAATAAAGTCAAAGGATTTTGGTTTCAGCCTGCTTAAACAAACACAACTAAACAATTAAGAACAATCAAATGCCACCACCCCATAACCGCCATCACCACCCTACCACCATCAGACCACCACCACTACAACAAAATTACTCTACAGTGACATGTAAAAAGTGCTACCAAAGATAAACAGTAGCACTAATGAGTATGATGTTACAACCCATGTTACTATAAAATAAGGTTTTGGTAACAATTAAAACTTGTAATTACTAATTATTTTGTTGCACTTATTGAAGGTTATCAAACAACTTTCAATAAGTATAGTAAAATGCTATTGTTGAGTATATTATAGCACTTATTCATAGCTACAAAAGATTTTTGCGTACACTCTATAAATGTTATAAATTAGTTTTTTGTAACATTTTAAAAGTGGTACCTATGTATCTTGTAGAGCATATATAAATACTATTATAGTTGTTACTTTTATAACACAAATTATAAATAATGGCACACTAATCTTAGTTGGAACAATTTTATAACTCTAATAATAAATTTTTAAAAGCACATTTCATTGATAAAACTTTATATACAAAAAGCTTCATATATCATGTCATATTTTGTAGGGTTGTTATCGAGCCGAGCCGAGCTGAGCTGAGTTTTAGGCTAAATGAGCTCGACTCGGTAAGGGGGGAGCGAGTTCTAGTTCAAGCTGAGTCTCTGATTTCCTGACCCGGCTCCAACTCGTTTAGGGAGAGGGGAGATTCGAGCTTGGCTCGCAAGCTGGCTTAACAAGCCGAATTCAAGCCGACTCACGAGCCACTAGAAAACCTACAATTTTTTTTTTTTAATAAACCCAACATATTTTTTATGCATGATAATGGCAATAAGCAACAACAACAATATTAAAATTTTAATTGCAACAATATTAATGCAGTCAGCAATAACTTTTAAATCTATTATCATTCTAGCAGCTAATTATTCTTGAACTTATTGAGTTTAATAAAATTTGAGAATGAAAATCTAAAAAGAAGAAGAAACACTTGAAGCTTACTAGAAAGAAGAATTTTGTGGATGGGTTTTGTGGTTTGTCTTAGAGACACTAGGGAAGAAGATAAAGATAGAGAGATTATGAGATTTTTGTGCTGTGTTGGAAAGAAAAATGGGTGAAGAATGAGTGGTTGTGATGTGAAGGGGAGAAAGAAAAAGGAGAGAGAATTTCGATGTGAAGGGGAGAAGAAAAAGGGGAGAGAGAGTCAAACTTTCTTTGCACAAGTGACAAGGCTAAAAAATATTAATAAAAATTTTAAATATTTATATTTATTTAGTGATTTAATGGTTGACAGCAACCGAAGCCCCAAAGTCTGAACCACCCGTTTGCACAGTTCCCACTTCCCACTTCTCAAGGGTGCCATTGATAGATCTCAAACTTATAGGTGTCAATTGGGGTGTGTTTGTCAATTTTAAAACTAGAAAATTACATATCGCGCCCTAATCCTATGAATGCGAGCCAGGCTCGCGAGCCTACGAGCCGAGCCACATGCTGCTGAAACTCGGTTCAATTTGTATATCGAGTTCAAGCCGAGTCCACTCACTTGTTTCGAGTCGAGTTTTTTTAAGTTTTAGCCGAGCCAGCTCGTGAGTAGCTCGGCTCAGCTCGGCTCGGCTAACAACCCCAATATTTTGTAACATATAAACCTTTATATACAAAAAGCTTTATATATGTCTAACAAATAGGCACCCATCATTCTTTACATTATAATACCTAGATAATTGGAAAATTAACTATGAACAATGGGAACATGATGAACAAGTGCTTTTGGATCATTTGAAGAAAAACGTCCTTCAGCTACTGGTTCATTAAACCCTCTCCAATCAAGCAACTTGCATTTAGTTTTGTGTGGGATTGTCTTCACAATTTGCAACACCAAATTGATGTAATGAAACAATTTTAAAAACAAAAGTAATGATTAAGGAAAAATGTATACATATATAGCCAAGTATACACTTCATATATAAAAATAATCTTATCGATACATCTTGAGATTCTTCAATTGTTTGCCTTTGACCGTATAAACTTCATATGAAAATATTACAAAATATACAAAGTATGACCATGAAATTAAATAATCAATTATATTTATACTGGCTAGCCTGATTTTGTTTCAAAGCTAGGTTGAGCAAGCTCTTCATATGGTCCATTTCAATTTTCATCTCTGCTTGCTGTTGTTTCATTTCACCTTTACAAACTAAAACTCAACATTCCACATACATACAAATCAACCAACATTCATAAATCAAGCCAAAATGTAAGAATTTCTCTTTCATACGCCGACATATAATCAAATATAGAACAAACATGCACAACTTGGTTAACAAAGACCATTCACCCATATATAAATATGTATTTACCAACCACACTACAACCACACTCCGATATGAATATACATTTTCCCAACCAATCCAACCAAACCACCAGCCCACCAATCAACTAGATTTCTCTTCAACAATTCAATTCAGACAATCACAACACAAGCAATATCTCACCTCACCTCAATTCCATTCAATGTATATTATATACATGTGTGATACATAATTAATCAACCCAAAACCAATATACATTTTAATACAATTTACAAATCCACTCACTTTTTTTAAGTTAAAACTTGATTCGAAGAAGGGATCAGAATCTTCTAATGGTGCTTTTGCTTGTCTTCCTTTATCCAAAATCCAATAGACTCTCCATGCAAGGCCTCCCTGTGGTAACACATCAATATTAAATTCATTAGACTCTTAAACACCATACCAAAAGATTAACTAAACATCCTTTAGCAAAAGTTGTCTCATAACCGAACACTGATCACTCTAGGATTGTTTGTAAAAACTCTGCTCACTCAAACAAGCTATAAATTTAATGGGGCCTTCTACACAAAGATGTTGTTCCCATAATTTTCTCAAGCCATTCCAGAACCAAAAACTATTTAAAACAGGATTTTGTTTCAACATTTTCAAAACTACCAACTGTTTCTAGAATTGAGGTTGTTAAATTGTAAAATTCATATCAATTTGATCATTATCGAAACATCACGAAACTCTCCAGAATCAAACAAGACACATCCAAGATTCACCATAATTTAAAATCATTAAATACATATTCTACAAACAATGAAAATTCTAGAATTCGTAGGGCAAACTTAAAAAATCTATAGAAAATCCAATACTTTGAACTTTTGGGTGAAATGAATCTCCAAACACTCCTCAAAAAGTCTAAAACAACATGTCTAGATTTGAGCTTCAAAAAACACTCAATGCATGTATAAAATTCTTTGAATTCCAAATGGTCCGATTTTGCACAATAAACCCTTATATCAAAAATCATATCTTTAACCAATTTTGGTTTAAGAATCACATATATGTTCTTCTCATCTTTAAATCATTGCAACTAATCTTTAAATTTCAGTTTGATTTTCAAGCACTTAGAACTAATCATAAACAACACAAATCAAAAAGGTTTTCAAATCAATTGAACCAATAATCTCCAAAAAGGGAAATATTAAACTTCACTCACCTTTCACTTCATCAATCTTCCTTTACTCTTTCCGATCGTCGGAATTTGCTCGCTGATGACCTCGTTTTCCAACCACCACCATCTCATTCTCTTGGCTCATCCCCTTTCTCTCCCTCAGTTTCATCTTTCTTTCCGTTCTTTCTTTTCTCTTTTTTCTTTCTCTCTTCTCTCTCTTTTCTTTCTTCTCTTCTTTCTTTTCTCTCTTTTCTTCTTCTTCTCCCTTTTTCTTTTCTTCGATCGATCACTATTCATCAAAATATCTAAAAAATTTCACTTTAGTCCTCCTTTGTTTTCAGCTATGACACTTTACTCCTTTAGAAGTTTCACATTCTTGTACTTTACTCCCCAAAAATCTATTAGAGGGAAATTTTGGGTTGGTGGGTATTATGTGTTTTTCCTGGTTAATAATTGGGTATACGGTAACACTTTTAAGATGCTATTATATTTTGATTATATGGAAACCTTATAGAAAAAGTTATTGTATGATTGGGTCTAGGGTAACACTTTAAAATGATATTGTAGATATATAAAAACAACATTTTGGAAAACAAAGTTACCATTGATAGATAACAAGTTAAAAAATGATAAAGTGTTATTTATCAAAATTACTATCATAACATTTTAGCAACAAATTCTAGCATACATTCATTCTTGGTAACATATAAGGAAAAGTGTTACTGTCCAGTGTTACCATAGGTTATTTTTTTTGTAGTGTATCGAAGGTACGTGGCATTATTACACTAAAAGTCGTCAACCATTGCCAGACAATTTCTGGTTTCCAACCAATATATCAAAAATAAATAAATAAATAAATAAATAACAGTACCACCACCAAACACACACCACCATCGATACTAGCACTGCCATGCAACACCAACAATATCTTAAACCACCACTACATTAAAACCCTAACCCTAATCCCCAAGCACAACCAGACCATCACCCTAACCCTAACCCTAGTCCTAAACCACCACCAGACCACCACCCAAAGGTACATGGCGTTGTTATACCAGAGATCATCAACCATTACCAGGTAGTTTTTAAGACAATTTCTGGTTTTCAGTCAATATACTAAAAAATAGAGAGTACCACCACCTTAACACCATCATACAATCACCATCACCACCCAACCCCTAACATACTGCCATTGGACCACCAAACATGCACCACTAATCCACCTACCACCACAAGCACCACTCTAACACCACCACCAAACACACACAACAATCGAAAAAAACCAATCCAAAAAAAAAAATAAAGCACAAACCATATTAAAAAAATCTAAAAAAAGGTTATCCATATACCTAGCCGCAAACTACGTTACCATATCCTCTTTCTCCTCGACCCATCGTCTTCCTTCACCCGCCTTTCATTCTTGACAACCCTTCGTCTTCCTCTGGCCAGCGAGAGTTCTTTTCTTGTTGATGTCTCGTATTGCTCCCAAGGTTATGGGTTATCTTTTCATCGACCACTCATTTAGGGTTTCAATCTACGTGACAGGTATAGTTGTCTGCCAGTTCAAACTTCTATAAAATTTTAATATAATAATTTTAATTAATAAAAGTCAAAACTCAGTCAAAATCCCTAATTTTTTTCTTCTTTTCTTTCTTCATCTGTCGCATTCATCTTCCCTTTCTCCACTTTTTCTTCTTTTCGTCATTTCATCTTCACATCTTTTAAGTTTTAATTTAAGTTTCATTTCATCATCTGTCCTCCACTTCCACTCCGCTAATCTTCACACCTCACAAGTCACACCACTAACTCATCATTTCATCTTAATGTCCATGACTTCAACTTCTTCTTTTTACACCTTCTTCGTTCAGCTCCATCCACGGCTTAATGCACCTTCTTCTTCTTCATACGACTTCACCTTACCAAGTCACCACACAGCAACAGTCCTCCATCCACGGCTCTTTTCTTCTTAAGGTTTGTTATATCTTTTGTCACTCCATATTCCATAGTTCTTTTTAATATTTCTTTTACTTGAATGCTTGGGTATATGTATTTCATCTATGGTCAATTTATAATTCATTTTACATTTCATATAATTTTGTTGGGTTATTTGGTTAATGAATATATATGACCATTATCAAATAAAGTTGATCAAGTTTGTTCTCTACGTATGGTGGATAGTTGATAATCTTTCTTATTGTATGATGTAGATGGATAAGAGTTGGATTCATCATCCTAATAGATTGTTAAGTGAATATGCTAACAGTGTGCACACATTTATTGAAATTGCTCGAAATCATGTTGATAGTGATGGGAACACTCATTGTCCGTGTTGTAAGTGTCATAATGCCTTCTTTAAGTCGGTCAATGTTGTTAAGAAACATCTTTTTATGAATGGATTTACGAGGACATATGAAACTTGGATTTTTCATAGAAAGTCTATTTGAAGCTGTAAGAGAGCCAACCGATCCGATGCATTCTATTGACATGGACCAACCAACTTCTAATGGTGTAGACATTAATAATGATATGTTAAATGTGTTAAGTGATGTTTGTTGCCCTGTTACCTCCACTAGTTTCGACTAGGATAAAGTGAATGTAGAAGCAGATGCAATTGATGAGGAAAATAGTAACAATGAGTATGAACCATTTGATCATTTATACAGTAAGGTAGAGAAGATGTTGTATTTGGGTAGTAAATTATCTACTTTAACTTTTGTGGTTAGGCTAATGAACTTGAAGGTTCTCAACCTTTGGAGCAACAAGTCACTTGATATGTTGCTTACACTATTAAATGAGGTACTACCAAAAGGTTCAAGATTGCCAGAAAACACCTATGGTGTTAAAACAATGTTATAGGACCTTGGACTTGGATGTGAAAAGATTCATGCGTGCAAATATAATTGTGCATTATTTTAGAAAGAAAATGAGAAATTGGAAAATTGTCCTATATGTGATGAATCTTGTTATAAGTTGAATAATGGAATTGGGAAAAAGATACCACATAAAGTACTTAGATACTTTCCCTTGAAGCCGAGATTGCAGAGATTATTTATGTCGAGGCATACATCAGTTGATATGTGGCGTCATAGTGAGAAGCGAGTTAATGATGGTATGCTTTGACATCTAGCTGATGGGGAGGAGTGTAAAGAGTTTGATAGATTATATCCATCATTTTCTAGTAATGCACGAAATGTTCGATTAGGACTTGCTTCAGATGGATTTAATCCTTTTGGTAATATTTCTAATTTGTATAGCATGTGGCCAGCTATTCTTATACCTTATAATCTACCACCGTGGAAATGTGTGAAAGAGCCATACTTGATGATGTCTCTTCTGAACCAGAGCCACAATCACCTAGTAGAGAAATTGATGTGTTTTTACGTCCATTAATTGAAGAACTCAAAGAGTTGTGGTCGGTTGGTGCGTTGACATTTGATTTTTCAACTAGCAAGAGTTTTCAAATGCATGATGCTCTCTTATGGACAATTAAGGACTTTTCAGCATATGGAAATTTATCGAGTTAGAGCACTAAAGGTTATATGGCATGTCCAGTATGTAACAAGGAGACTTTATCTATGCGATTGAGAAGTAAAATATGTTATACAGATTATTGACGATTCTTACATTCTGGGCATGCCTGGAAACAGAGTTGACTACATAATAATAAACTAAAAACTCAAGCTGCACCGAGGGAGTTATCAGGGATCAAAATTCTATATAAATTGAGAAGTGTTGAGACGGTGAAATTGGGAAAGAACCCAAGTAATCAATATAGAAAGTGAAAAGGTACACCAGCAAAATTGAATTTGATGAAAAAATTTATTTACTTCGAATTGAAATATTGGTCATCTTTAAAAGTAAGACATAATATAGATGTCATGCATGTGGAGAAAAATATTTGTAATGATGTTGTTGGGACAATTTTATGCATTGATGGAAAATTTAAGGATACTATTAAAGCTCGAATGGATTTGCAAGATATGAACATGAGGAAGGATTGCATTTGGTGAAAAATGGTGATAGATACATTAAACGACGTGCAATATACACTTTGACACAGCAGGAAAGAAAAGACTTTGGTAATTTTCTTAAGACAATTAAATTTCCTAATGGTTATGCAGCTAACATATCAAAAAATGTAAGTGTTAAAGATGGTAAACTTGGATCACTTAAAAGTCACAATTGTTATGTTTTACTTCAACGAATTCTTCCCATTGGCATTTGGAAATTTTTGCCATCTAACATTTATATTGCATTGGTGGTGTTATCTTGTTTTTTTCAATTTGTGCAAAGTCAATTACAAAGGATGTGTTGCACAAGTAGGAGGAACATATCGTGTTAATACTATGTAAATTAGAAAGGATTTTTCCATTGGCTTTTCTAGATATCATGGTTCATGTAGTTGTTTATTTACTACGTGAGGCAAGACTTGTAGGACCAGTTGGATTTCGATGGATTTATCCAATTGAAAGGGCTTTAGGAACTTATAAATCTTATGTAAAGAATAAAGCAAGACCCAAAGGCTCTATTGCCAAGGCATATATTGTTAATGAGTCATTTCCATTCTGTTCTATGTATCTTCATGATATTGAGACCAAATTCAATCGACCAAAGTGTAATTTTGATGATAATGATAAAGTTGGTGATGTTTCTATTTTCAAGCATAAAGTTAGTCCCTATGGTGGTAGGCAATTGATGCAGCTGCCACAAGCAGAAATTGATAAAATATAATGGTACATTCCTAATAATTGTGTGGAATTGCTTGATTATTTAGAGTAAGTGATACTTTGCTAACCTTTTGAATTTTTTGATTTTTTTTTTTTATTTTGTCATTTTATATGATATGTTTTAACTTTGTTTAATCTTTTGTTGTATCTCATGAAAAAATGTTTAGTGAGCACATGCTTGAATTAGAAAAAGAAAGTGAAGGGACTAATATTTCAGAGGTGGAATTATTGAAAAGGTAAAAAAAAAAAATTGTTTCCTGATTGGCTTGAACATCAAGTAAGTCGTCAAACATTTTGGAGTCTTAATATATATATATATTTTTTTTATGGTTTTCAACTTTAATATTGATCATATATTTTAATCATTTTTTTTAGTTGGTAGATGAAAGTGTTATGTTCTCAAAGAGTAGTTAAGGCTACAGATGATTTGTATTCATTATTGTGTAAGTTTGATAAACGAATGTCTAAATATACTGCTTGTATTATTGATGGAGAACGATTCACTATGAAAGATTGTGATGATTGACTCACAACCCAAAACAGTGGTGTTTTAGTGTATGAGGAACTTGAAGATGATGATAATGGTGGTGGTGGTGATGAGAGGATGGAACGGAATTCTTGATTCAGTTGTTGAAGTGAATTATATTTATGACAAAAGTGTGATTTTGTTTAAATGCACTTGGTTTGACACTAATCCTAAAAAGAAATGGGTGTGAAGGGACTTTCACTTTATAAGCATCAATGTGAGTCACAAATGGTATGCCAATGATCCATATGTGTTAGCATATCAAGCTAAACAAGTTTTCTACATTGATGATCCTAAGTTAGGGGCCAACTGGAAAGTTATACAGAAGGTATAACATAGGCATTTGTACAACATTCCTGATAAAATTGAAGAAGATCAATTGACAACGCATGATGCATATCAAGCTAATAATTCAAATGAATTTAGTTTTCATATTGATGTAGAAGTTAATGAACAAAAAGAACTTCATAGGGTGGATGTGGAATTAGAGGTTGTTCAATTTCTAGAGCCAAGTAGTAGAGTTAGTCATGATGATATCGGTTTCATAAATGATGATACTGAAAATGAGATAAGTGATGAAAATTGTACCACTGAAAGTGAAGATGTACAATTTGAAGATGATATTGAGAATTAATAATATTTATTATTGTTATCCAAATTTAATTTGCATAATTGTGATGTGATTTTTCTTTGAGCATTAATTTTAATTTGTTTGCTTTAATATTAATAAATATTATTTAATGTACTAAAGTTAACATTTAAATATAAATATTAAATAATATTATAAATTTATTATAAAAAAATAAAAAAATAATATTAACAATAACCTAATAATAATAATAATAAATAATAATGATTCTAAATAACAGCAAACAAGTACCAAATATAAGATACCAACAATGGAAACCTGAAAAACAATTTACCCCATGATGCTTTTCATATTTAGAAAATAATAATAATAATAAGAGCATTGTCTTTAGCTTTTCATAAATATTTAAATATATTTACATATCAAGGCTTTGAATAAGTACTATATAACAATCAACCCAATCAATTAAGTGAAATAATAAATTCTTTATTAAGAATTAAAGCTAACTCATATAATATTAGCAACATTCTTAAAGTGAAGTACATGTTTGAGAGCCAAACTTCTACGACATTATTTTTTATATTGACACTGTTTTTAATTTTTATTTTTTTTTATTATTGATTGGTTTTACACTTTCCGTTATTGTCATATAAATATAAAATTACATTAAAAATTAAATTGTAACATACTAATGACATCTATTTTAAGAAAATCGACACCAACAAGTTTTCATGACGCACAATACGTTTTTTGCGTTTTTTTTTATATTGCGTCACCAAAAACGTTTCCCAACGAACTATTTGTTGCGTAGCCATATGGATTTTGCGTTGTTTTTTATATTTTCATCACCAAAAATGTGTTACAACGGGCCTTTTGTTGTGTAGCTAAAATTCATTGGCATCACTTTCTATATTTTTGTCACCGAACACATTTTATGGCGTCGTGAATTTGCATTGCTAAATACTTTTGGCTACGTTTTGAATTATTTTTGTCTCTAAAAAATATCCACGGCAACGTATGGTTACATCGCGAAAACAACTTGGGTGTCACTTTTTGTATTTTTGTCATCAAAAAAATTATATGACAAATTATGTCGTCGCTAAGTCCGTCGTCAATTTGCTTCCCGCCATCTCATGCGAGGATTACAAAGTCAGCAAAACTATTGGCAACCTCGCAACTAGCAAAGATGATAACAATATGATGATTGACTGATTTTTGTGCTTCAGTGAGGGAAGTGTGCTTCAAAGAAATTTTTGGGTTATCATTATGTTTTTGGTTCTCTTATTGCAAGATTTTGATTCTCGCTTGAACAAGGAAGAGTGTTTCAGAAAAAATTTTTGCATCATATTCTGAAATCAATCAAGCTGTCAATTTTTTTTTCTCTATAGATGTTTTGCTTCTTTTCCCAAGGCGTTGACGTTTTGAATTCAAATTGTATTAAATGTCTATTTTACCCTTCCACTGTTGAAATAAAGGGAACAATGTTAGTTTAATGGTGGAAATCTGGGATAAATGCAACCAGGAATGCCAACTTAGGATTTCACCAAACCTCGGGTGGGATCATGTCGTTTGCTCTATCTTACACTAGTTCTTTTGTTTGACCAACTTATTATATGTATCATGGAATTGTTGACTATTTTGTTACATACTATAGGAAAAATCCAAGAGGAGTACTTATTTTCCTTGGACTAGGTAATTATTTTTTTATATTCAATGTCACTATATGCGCCAACAATCTCACAAGTAAAATAAAAAAAGTTGGAGATTGTCATACTCTATTTCCTATACATAGGTGTATCCTAAGATTCTTGAATATTGCTATAGACTGTTTTGGAGCTAGGACCTATTGTGCCTTTATTTGGTCTGTGTATGGGTTTGCAATGCATTGGAGAGGCTTTCAAAGGTAAGTCTTCTGAGATGTCTTCAAGCTCTTAAACCTTGTTTCACGTTTCATATTTTTTAATTTGATGTACAATTTCATTGATTTGTGTATATAGTTTGCATGTATGCACCTTTCTGATACGAACCCACTCTACTACCTTCAAATCACAATAAACCAATATCAACCAACACAAACCAAAACCCAGAAAACAGAAGAACATAGTAAACCTAGGAACAACATAAGAAATACTTAGATATATATTGATAAAGATCAAACGATACACCAGATAAGATCAACCTAAGGTTACCAACATGAATCAAGAAAATTTACAAGGACCGACTAGACTTCGAGGGCAAGCACCTCCCCTAAATTCCCACTTTTACTTTTCTAGATAACCGATTCAATATTCCATGTAAATCCCTTTTATTCTATTGACTTCTCTCACCAAAACTGAATCTTTCATTCATCCATTCTCCTATTGCCACCTATCTATCCCAAACAATCTTAACATCACATGCACAAACACACACAAAATAATGTTCTCCTACCAAGGCTACCCATAATCCTCTATTTCACACTCTTATTTCTCCTACCATACACAAGAAAGGGTCTCATCATTACCCCCCTCAAAGATAGCCATCTTGTCTTCAAGGTGGAATGAGGGAAACTGGAGATTGATTGTTGTGAAATCCTCCCAAGTATTCTCATGAGATGGCAACCCTTTCCATTTGATAAGAACCTCATATATACCATTAAGCGGTTTTCTTGTCCTCGACATCTCTTCAGGTTCAACCACTAGGATTAAATTTTCATCAAGTGCATCTAGAAAGGGTTGGACATTGGGGAGTGGAAAGAAAATTTTATTGAGTCGAGAAATGTAGAAAACATTATGAATGTGAGCTGATGGGGGTAAATCCAACCAATAAGCCATTGCTCTAGTTTTCTTAGTAAGCATATAAGGCTCATAAAATCTAGCACTTAACTTTTCATTGTATTTGTGGGCTAATGAAGGAAGACGATAAATTTGTAACTTTAGATAAACTGAATCCCCAACTTCTAAATTGATTGCCCTTCATTTCTCATCGGCATAGTTCTTCATTGGATTTTGTGCCTTTGTCAGATTTTCTTCTAGTTTTTGTAGAATTTTGTTATGGGTTTGCAGTTGGTGATTCACTTCATCCATTGTTGAGCAATGATGAAAATACTTAAGTAGAGTTGGAGGATCCCATCCATAAAGTGCTTTAAAGGGAGTCATACCCATGGAGTTGTTGAATGTCGTGTTGAACCAAATTTTGCCCAAGTTATCCATTTAGGGCATTACCAAGGTTGATTTCCCACAAAGCAACAGAGATAAGTTTCCAAGCATCGGTTCACTATCTTCGATTGATAATCTTTTTAGTGGGTGGTAGACTAAGCAAATGTACAGTTGTAAATAACTCTCCCTAGAAATGACTCATAAACACCAGATCGCGGTCTAATAGAATTGAGCAAGGAAAGCCATGCAACCTATTACAATCTCCTTAATGAATAACGCAACTACTTTCTTGTCGTGTATGGATTTTTCAGAGTGAGAAAGTGGCTATACTTGGTTAAGCGATCCATTACCACAAGAATTGTGTTAACATTGTGAGCTTTTGGGATTCCTATTATGAAATCCATCAAAATATCTTCCTAAACCTAGACTAGAATTGGTATAGGTTGCAACAAGCCAACTAGACTCAAGGCTTGATACTTATTCTGCTAACAAATGGTGCATGACTCTACATAGGCTTGAATATCCTTCTTCATCCCTTCCCGATACACAATGTTAGTGAGACGCCTGTAAGTTCTCAAAAACTCAAAATAACCCCCAATTGGTGAAGAATAAAACTCGTGTAATAGTTTCTGAATATGGGATACAGTGTTTGGCAACACTAATATGTCATGATATAGGAGATGGTTTCCCACAAGTCTGAATGGCGGCCGATTGTTCGGATTAATGATTAGCTCTTGGACAATTCAACGCATTTTGGCATCATGTTGAATTGCATTTTCAAGTTCCTCCATCCCAACAAAACAACTCATTAAGACGGTATTGAGTTTTATGTTTTCCAACCGCCGTGGGAGAGCATCTGCTACTTTATTTTCATGTCCTGGCTTATATTGGATTTTTAAATTTAACCCCAACAATTTCATAACCCATTTCTATTGATCCTCACCCAACAATCGTTGTTCAGTCAAAAAGTGTAGATTCTCTGGTATATCCTAATAATAAAATGCCTCCCCAATAAGTAGTGTCGCTACTTTTGAACTGCCATGACAATGGCCATCAATTCCCTCTCATACACTTATATAAGCTTGGACTTCAACGACAACTTTTTACTTAAGAAAGCTAATGGTCTGCCCTGTTGCATCAAAACTGCCCCTAACCCACAACTCGAAGCGTTTGTCTAAATCACAAAATCTTTAGAGAAGTTCGACATTGCCAGGACCGGTACAGTTGTATGACTTGTTTGAGATCCTCAAAAGCTTTCTGAGATTTAGTAGTCCATATAAATGCCTATTTTTTAAGTAAAGTAGTAAGGGGAATTACAATTTTACCATACCCATTGACAAACCTTTAGTAGTATCCAATTAAACTGAGAAATACCTTGAGAGCCCTCACGTCCTTCGGAATCGACCATTGCAAAATATTGTTGACTTTGGAGGAATCAATCGCTATACCCTCTGCTGAGTAATATGCCCCAAATACTCTAATTTATGTTGCCTGAAGAAACACTTCTTATGATTAGCAACCAATTGATGCTCTTTTAGTGTTTGAAGTGTGATTTTTAAATCTTAGATGTCTTCCCGCATGGCTCTGCTGTAAACCAAAATGACATCAAAAAGTACCAATATGAACTTTCGAAGGTAAGGCTGAGAAATGTCGTTCTTTAAAGCTTGAAAAGTTTTCGGGGCATGACTAATAATTTGTAGTGCCCTTCATGTGTTCTGAATGTTGTCTTGTTAGTGTCCTCCTCTTTAACTCTGATTTGGTGATACCACAATTTCAAATCCAATTTTGAGAAGATTGTAGCTCTTCCAAGTTCATCAAAAAACTCATCAACAACTGGAATGAGAAACTTATCTAGAATTGTTAGCTTATTGAAGGCTCTATAGTCAACACAAATGGATAATTAGCTAACCCATGGCTCATTGCCTTCATCTAAAAGCCTTTTTCTTTCAACCTTTTTTTTTTTAAAGAAAAAAGAAAGATATATATAGAATTTCTTCTTTGTGAGTTTTGATAGAATTTGAGGTGGGTCTGACTCCTCACCCAATAATATCTTGTTGAATGGGAGAATTACCCCCTCTTATAAACTAGAAGGCTTGAGCATGCCTAGTCGGTGTGGGACTCCAACACTCCCCCTCACGATCAAGCCCATATATTGGGTCATTCCTGTTGAAGCCCATATGTTGGGTCATGCCTGTTGATAGAGGTAATTATTGGCTCAAACTCCTCACACACTGGTTAAGCACTCAGCTCAACTAGGTCTAGCTCTGATACCATGATAGAATTTGAGGTAGGCCTGACTCCTCACCCAATAAAGCCTTGTTGAATGGAAGGATTACCCCCTCTTATAAATCAGTAGGCTTGAGCGTGCCTAATCGGTGTGGGACTCCAACAATTTTGATGAGGATAGGAGTCTTGTAGAGATGCATACAAGTTGCGCTTGTTTAAACATCTCAATATTTGTACTCAACCTAGCATGGAACTTCTTAAACTAAGCTCATAGTAAGTGTGATAGGTTCCTAGTTTGGAACTTGGTTGTAGTTTAACAATGAAGGTTACTTTGTTTTAGTGGTCTATATGTTCTTTTTCTTTGCAACGCTTATTAAAGTTTAGGGTTTAGGGTTTAGGGTTTAGGCAATATTTAGTCAATACCTTTAGCAACATACTTATGGGATGTGTCTCTTATCTATTATTGATGGCTTGATGATCAATTGTTTATAGCTATGTCTTTGCATAGATTGAATTTGATGATATAACTCGGACTATATAGCCATATAGTTTGTCCTAGTGATAGTGGTTTGGTTTCTATCTTTATCTTGCGAGGTAATATTAGCATTTAATTGTATTGACAACAATATGCAGTGCAAGGGAATAACTAGGAGTTTTTTCTACATTTTGATTCTAGCTTTTTCATTGAAAGTCGAAGATCAAATTACCATAAACATTTTCTTTATCAATAATTACATGGTAAGAATAGTTTTATAATTAGAATAAAAGCTTAAAAAGAGGAGCCCTCAGATGTGTTTGATCATTAGGTCTCAGATAGTCTGGCCTACAAAAAATGGCCTAGCTTGGTTGACACAAGTATCCAAAGCCTGATTGAGTTTTCAAAATGCAACGTTCTTATCTTTCAAATATGTGAAGGAGGTCTTTTATTTTATTTTAAGTGGAAATGTATTGGTAAAGCATTTATTCACCAATATGTAGCACTTTTTTTAGTTAGTTTAACTAAATTTTTATTTATATAANACAAGTATCCAAAGCCTGATTGAGTTTTCAAAATGCAACGTTCTTATCTTTCAAATATGTGAAGGAGGTCTTTTATTTTATTTTAAGTGGAAATGTATTGGTAAAGCATTTATTCACCAATATGTAGCACTTTTTTTAGTTAGTTTAACTAAATTTTTATTTATATAAGGCAGAGTCACTTACACATACCCAAGGTTTGCCTAAACGATAAGTTAGTACCTAAAAGGTTTTGAAACGATAAATAGGTACCTTCCGTCATGTTCTGTTAGTGATTTTCATTTGATAATAGTGAAAAGACTAAAATGTCCTTGAAAGTTTAATATTTTAGCTTTTTATAAATTTAAAAATTTCTAAAAAACCCCCTAAGTTTGCGAATTTGACTAAATATCTCAATATATAAATTTTTTTATAAAATAATAAAAACACCCCCGCCACCTGCAGTGCCAGATTCCGGCCACCACCGCCGGAATCTGGCCGAAAAATTGTGTTACGACACAGACCCGTCAGATCTGTGTCGTAACACGATTTTTCGGCTAGATTCCGGCCTCGACGGCCAGATCTGGCCGTAGATCTGGCCAGATCAGCCACGGATATTGTTAAAAAATGTCAGATCTACGCGTTACGACATAGATCCGACGGGTCTATCGTAACGCAATTTTTCGGCCAGATTCCGGCGGTGGTGGCAAGAATCTGGCACTGCGGGTGGCAGTGGTGTTTTTGTTATTTTATAAAAATTTTATATATTGGGGTATTTAGTCAAATTAGCAAACCTAATGGGTTTTTTAGAAATTTTTAAATTTATAAAAAACTAAAATATTAAACTTTCAAGAACATTTTAGTCTTTTCACTATTATCAAATGAAAATCACTCACAGAACTTGACGGAATGCATCTACTTGTCGTTTCAAAACCTTTTAGGTACCAACTTATTGTTTTGGCAAACCTTAGGTATGCGTAAGTCATTCGGCCTTTATATAATAGCAATTACATATATTTGTATGATTTAATTCTGTGTGCCTTTCCAGTCGTTTCACAGCAGGTAGATATCACAGCCTTGTGATTGAAAAAGAAAGTTTCATTAGCTTATTAAGATAAATGAAAGATTATCGAAAGAGAAGGATTTCTTACCAGACGACATTTAATCCTATATGCCAAAAGATATTCTCAAAACATATTTTAGTTCCCACAAATTATTTTTCACATGCAAATATTTTTCTTAATATTTCTCTCTCAACACTAGAAAGTCTAAATATAAGCTCAAATCGATATTACTATTTAATCAAAAGTTGAATAAATGTTGCAGGGGGTTCAGTTTCATCCTGAAAGCACTTTAACCACAGAAGGCAATTTCACCAAATTGGTAGAGAAAAGGGAGGCAGTTGAATCCCATAACTAGAGATATCATGCCCTTAATTTTCATTGACTAANAAAACAAAGGCAGCCAGTTAAAAGAATATCTTCCACAAGCAGATGACAACGCATCTCTCTGTGTGTCCAATAAATGGAATGAAATTTCTCAGTTGATTACAGAGATAAAATGTTTGATCCTCTAATAAATTACAATCCAACAGATTTTTAGTAATATATACTAAGGTTTCACTCCCACCATCCTTATTTCCTTGACATCTTTTTTGTTCTGGGGAAGCAAAATTTTAGACTTTGCTGAGTGTTACATATAGTAATTAACTGTATGCTTCATGTAAATTGGGATATATTGCGACCGAATATCAACCACAACTTGTGTCCTACGCTTGTGCTCCAAGTTCCAGCCGCAGAGTATGATTGAGATCATCCGCTGTCGACCCAACAAATTGAATTGGACCTGATCAAAACACGATAGTAATGAAAGATATAGTAAATCCATACATATAAAGCATATTCTGCAGATTCAGTTAAGCATATTTAACGAGTCTCTGAGTAATATAGCAAATATGTCCAAGAAGAAACTAGGCTATCAAAATTAAAATCATTAGTGGTTTTTCAGAAAGCCATTGTTCAATAAAGTTGCCACCATCTATGAATTCTTCAACTGTTCCAACTCACGCTGGTAAAAATTTTTTAGTTGTTTGATAAAAGTACTGGTTAATACATCTAAGATATTCAAGTGAAACTCCATCATTAAAGAACAAAGCCAGAAAGATTATATTAGATAAAATATCTATAATATTAATATACCTGGACTGACATATCGATTCTTGAGGGCCCATTCATCCCGCAAAGATGCAAATTTCTTGAATGGTGCACCTGATAAATGTATTAACAATTCAACAAAACAAATAAATTTCTTGGCTGTCCAGGAAAATCATCACGTTCTTATTGCAGCAGCCCAGGCACTACTAAATTAATGTCATTTCATTGCCACTGAAGGCAATACAAGTGATAAAAAGGAAAGTTACCTTCGAGTTCCACCGTTGCCTTCTTAATCACAGGCTTGAACTTCCCTGAAAGAGAAATTATAAAACACAGTTTATAATTGGGTGCCTAATGACATATACAAGTACCCAAGTTACTCAACTATACGAAAGTTTAACATATCTTACGTCAATGTTTTATTTATGAATCCCTAGCTCAACATCATCAATTTATAATAAATTATATTTAATACTCTTTCTCTAATGTGGACATCTATATGATAAGACCGTTCTATGAAATAAATTAATCAATGTCAATGAACTCAATTTATATATCTGTTCGTATTTTAGGTTGGATTTTAAGTTCAGATTAGAGAAAAAAAAAATTTGTTGGTATAAAACCTCAACAAAAAGTGCACCGCGGCAATACACTTTCTCACAGTTCTAATTAGCCTTGAGTTAGTATGTTAGCAAAGGGAAGTAGCGGTATACCATGTCTCCTCTCTACATCCATTAATGAAGTCAATGCTGTTCCTCCAACCGTCCAATCTTCAACTCGAGCACCCAGATTTCCCACCTGTATATGCCCATCAACATATTCTCACTAACACAAAATCACTATGAAACGGGGAATTTGAAAAAAAAAAAAAAATGTAAAGGATAACAAAGAAATATTGAAAATAAGGAAACAAAACAAACCGATGAAATCAATCCAGTCTTTCCGGAATGGAGGAGGGCTCCAGCAGCATATCCCAATGCATAGCAGTAGTTTGCATCAAAGTTTGTTGGGAAGCCACATCTACCTTCATAACTGCGTATTGAACAAATACTATATTAGCTTTCGTAAACATCATGGAACAGCTGATCCAAGAACTAACAAGATGAACAAATTTTTAGTTACCCAAAGAAGTGGGACCGTCCTTGGAACTCCCCTTTATATGCACCACCCTGCTTCCTTTTTTCCAATTCAGTTTCCACCATTTCGATTAGCATTTTTTCTGTTTCTATCTTGGCAACCTGCACATTCCCGTGTGGATCTCTTTCAAGCATTAGTTGCTCCTGAATAGCTTTAGGTAGCAACTCTAATAGCTCCCGGGATTGACTTTGAAGTTTTTTTTTCCACATCCCAGCTTTATCGACAGCGTCATGAGCTAAGATTTCATTTAGCTCTGCGATAAGTTGTTGTACCTGCAATGTGGGATGGTATACAAGCAACATGATAATTTAACTGCATCTATTGAGGAAATTGTATGTATGAAGAAGATATTTAGCAACATTGATCATCTTCTATTTGAATCACACCTCAGGGATGAAGTCAATCAGGCCTTCAGGTATAAGTATAACGCCATAGTTATAACCAAGCTTTGCACGTTTACAGATTATATCAGTAATATAATCTGTAACATTCTTCAATGTTTGATTCTTGGCAGCAACCTTCGTCAAGATACAATCTTGTCAGAGCTGACAAAAGTTGGAGGATTTATAAAAACATTCAACATGATGATCACATGAACAACTTATCTCTGAGTTGCATCATCTATTGTTTTCATAGTCATGCTTTAGAGTGTAATAATAATTACAAACGAATCTATGGCACACATGTGGTTGACCAAATTGAAATTGAAATGAACATAGGAATCAGAAGGGTACCTCTTCCCCGATAATGGTAATATTTGGATGAGTTTGCAAAGCACACTCCAATGTTATATGAGAAGCTGCACGGCCCATAAGCCTGACAACTGTAGAAATGGATAATGCAGCAAATATTCAACAAGTGAAATTTTAGAAAAAGTGTGGATTAACTTCAATAATATGGTACTTGTATTTATACCAGAATTAACTTACGAATTGATAAGATCGATATCGTTGCCGGATTACTAATTACTAGTATTGCTATCCACATATGACATAATTGATGTTACTTTTAAAACCTTGTAATTTTTTCTTATTTACTTTGTTAAGCATTGAAGAGGCAATAAACATAAGGCATAACCGAATTTGATAAATTTATAACCAGAGTACTCACAGTGATAGTATTTGCCGGTAGAACGAGCATCTACCATCACATTTCCAATAATTTCAGCATATATCTGCACCTTGAGGGCCAGTAAACATCATCAAGAAATTCCTATTACAACAATCATACGTTAAATTTTCCTAAATTAGAACAAAGTTTTATGAGGATTTACATTAAGCTCTACAGAAACTAACGATCGAAGATTGCAAGTCTGGAGTGAAAATAAAAAATATATATATATATATCAATTACCCTGCATGCAGTGTCAAATCCAAAACTTATGGGAACCTCTTTGCATTTTAAATCACCATCAATGGTCTTTGGGCATCCAATAACCCGTGTCTTCATCTTTTTACCCCTGAAAATTTTGATAATTTAACCAAAAAAATGGAGTCAACAGAGCAACCTAAGATTACAGACAATGGCAGAAAATTAATTGCCTTGAAGTTGTGCACACTGTACCTGAAATTTTCAGCAAGGAGACAAGCGTTTGTGTTTGAGTCATCCCCGCCAATGACAACTAGTCCATCCAAATCAAGCTTCACTGCCGTTTCTTCAGCTTGCTTAAACTGAAACTCATGATGACCATACAAAATTAGACATCTGAAATCAAGTAATGCTATGTTTTTCCTAGAATCAATCTCAACAAGACTTATTAAGGGGTACTGGGGTACCTGTTCTGGAGTTTCAATTTTGTCTCTGCCGCTACAAATCATATCAAAGCCACCCTGTAGAAAGAGTCCACATTATATAAATACAAATCCTCAAGAAAGAAGTTGATATCATGAATCAAACGCTCTCATTAAGTAGGTTTATTTATGCTAAATTATTGTTAATGCAACTTCACCTCTACAAAAATGTTAGCAGAAATCAGTATTTACTGACTGTTTTGCAATAATAGCACTCAAAAGCCTTACCTGGTTTCTATATGGGTAGATAAACTCAGTAGACAGCTCAACATATTTGCACTTCATGATCCCTGCTGGACCACCCTTAAACCCGTAAAGCTTGCTTCCGTTGACTCGTTCCTGCAAATAATCTAACCAAAATACGAAACAACCATTTCAAAAAGAACAAATTTTACAAATCCAACTTAACTAAACTTGTTTAAAAATTAAAAAATAGAACCCTCACCAAAAATCCCGCATATCACATTGTGGCCACCAGGCGCCTGCCCTCCTGACAAAACAACTCCAATCTTCAAACTCTTACTCTCCAAGCCACTCCCCTTAGTGGGATCACCTTTCACCACCTTTGCTGATGGCTGTCCAAACATGTTTGGAAACAACTTCGATATCTCTTCTGTAATAGCAAGTTGTATTTTATATTAACATTTCAAGCTACATAAGTATGATTACACAAGATTTAATTTTACCAAAAGTTAATAGATTTAAAGTTACAATTGCAATATTTAGCTTAATTTTTTACTCTTTTTTAAAAATAATTTACAAATCTTGATTTAATGAAAATTTCGTTACCTTTACGATAAGTTTTATAGCTAGTAATCATATCCTATAATCATACATCCAATATAAAAGGAGTTCCTTGAATTCTCCAAATGTGTTCTTTACTAAAACTTGTGTGTCACACAAATATCAAAAATATATTCTCAGTGAACCAATTATATATACACACCTGGACAGGATCCAAAAGAGACAAAATTTAATCTTAAAGACATATCGCATATTTCAAGCTTTTCTTATAACTACAGAAAGTCAACCATCATACTAAGATAAATATTTCCAACAACTAAAACTAAACGATACGTTGTAGAAATAACATATTTACATTCATACGAACAAGCGCGTCTTTGTGAGCATATACAATACAAGTTTACTTACAATCAGTTTTTGAACGTGAAGCATGTGCATATAAATACTACTAAATATGTGATATAATTAATGATTGTATAGTAGAACAAATGAACTATGGTATTAGGAAGCGTACCGGGGTTCCCAGCGGCGGAGCTAGGGGGGCCGTCGACAATGTGGAAGGAGTTTTTGAGAACTGTCGGGAGAGGTAGAGAGACGTTTAATCTCCTAATTTGGAGTTCACTGTAAAGGGAGACAAAACGGCCAGGTTCGTCGTTTTTCACCGCGACGAAACCGTTTGACATGGCGGAGTGACGTGATTGACGTGAAGAGAATGTAAGAAGGGCGAGTTAGGACAGGAAGACAAAGAGCACTATTGTGTTTGACTGTATGCCGTGCCTGTGTTAGATTTTTTGGCTTTATTGAGTGGTTGGTTGGTTTGTTTTTGTCTAGTTCTGTGGGTGTTTTCAGAGTTCGTTAAGAACAAGGGCAAAAACGACATTGACACGTTGTAGACTCCGCCAATCTGTGGTTTACTTTGTTAGTTGGAAAATTGGATGGTGAAATTGGAAATTTGGAGTAGAAAGGGTTCAGACTCAGTTTGATGGGTTAATCTAATCATAGTAGTGTCTCCGGTAATCACCCATATTAAAGCTTGAGAGGATTCAAACTCAAGAGTTTATGAAGCTTTTTTTTACTCTTTTATCCTTTTATCATTGAATCACCAAATGGTATTTATTTCACATGCTAACCTAAAATTCAAAAAAATTTGGTTAGGTAATTAAGGGTATTTTTCAAAAATATTCTTATTTTATTCCATAACATTTCCTATAAAACTGATTTAGCACCAGTTTGTTTATAATAACATATACCAAAACATTGAATTAATTTAAGTCTTTGACAATCACACTAATTTAATGAATAATAGTTCAGTTTTGGACATGATTTATGGTATTTATTACTATAGTTTCTTTTTGTATTGTAATTTCTCCTAGTTTTTTGAAGAGGACAAGCACCAGGTATATGACGCACAAAACAAACAACCCTTGCTACTTTAATCAATTACTTTATTTTTCACATGGTTTAACCGTTAAACACTTAAAATACATAAGTCATTAGTCATAACCCAGGCTTCTTTTTCTTTCTTCGCAGGAACCTTCTGGTTGTGGATGGCATCCAGTGAGTCAAAATAGCATTTGGTCTGGGCTCCATTTAAAATACATAAGTCATTAGTCATAACCCAGGCTTCTTTTTCTTTCTTCGCAGGAACCTTCTGGTTGTGGATGGCATTAGCATTTGGTCTGGGCTCCAATGAAATGGGCCGTAGCCTGTCTAGATAATTTTTAGTATAGAACCTTTTATTCAGCCTCAATTTGTTCAGAAACTAGTAATTTTGCTCAAATAGAATACCTTGTGTCGCTAAAATTGAATTGAAAGTCCCCATTTATACGCATTTAGGTGCTCAATTGATTTGATTATGTGAACGTATGATTCTTGCAGAAAACACAATATAAATAGATGGCCATTTACCCAATTTTTAATCAAATGAAATGAAAAATTGAGTTGAGATCGTATGACTTAACACAGGACACAAACTTCACTTATAAAAATAAAGATTTTGCACAGAATCAACCCTCACTCAATATATATATACTGTATATAGCGCGGTACAGAAAAGAATGCTTAAAACACAAATTGACTATTTTTACACCAGAGTACCGACAAATAACAATACCACTAGACCTCCATCTCCGGTTTTCCTTCTGTAATCCAATGATTCTCTATGTCTTGAAGCTCTTTCTCTCCAGAGTTACTACCCTTAACTGTAGGCTGTATTTTGTACACATGTCTCATTGCAAACACAAGAAAAACCAAGAAATTTATAACTCCTAATACCGCTAGCACCAAGTAGAAGTTTTCTAACTTGGCTTTATTCAAATTGCTTCTTAGCCAGCTCTTCTGGGTTACTTTGTCTATAAGAGACACCAACAAACTGCTCACAAACATCCCCATTGAAATGGCGCTTAGGAAAAGCCCTGTGCTCATTGATTTCATCCTCTCTGGTGCCTCCCTGATGAAGAACTCAAGTTGTCCAACATAAACAAAAGCTTCTCCAGCACCCACCAGGAAGAACTGAGGGACTAACCAGAAAGCACTTATTTTTATGTGTTTATGAACATAAATTTCCCTCCTTTCTTTTTCAACAATGGCAGAAACCACCATAGCTATTACTGAAAATACGAGTCCAATACCAACCCTCTGAAGACTTGTCATTCCTTGGACATTGTGGGTGATTTTTCGAGCCAGGGGAACAAAGACTCTTTCGTTTAGTGAAGTAAAGAGGAGAATACTGATGAAGAGAAAAGTTGATAAAGAACCTGAAGGGACAACGAAGGAGCCAATTTGGCGCTCCATGAAGGTGGCTTGTTCTACAGTGAAGGTTGTCATTTGAGAGTAAACCGTCCAGAAAAGGATACATGTAGACCAAATCGGAATGAGCTTTAATACCATTTTCACCTCTTCAATTTGAGTCACAGTAGAAACTATCCAAGAACTAGTTTTGTATTCATTAGCAGCCTCATCTTCGCCCAAAATTGCAGCCTTGTCAAGGCACCTAAACAATATCACACAAACAACATTTTTTTAGTTTCAGGAAAGTTTTTTATAAACAAAAAAGTGCATGCTAGCTCTGATGTTGAACTTGTTGTAAATTGTGTGCTTAAGATTCAATTGTTCTGAACTGGGTACTTACTTGAATCTTTCGGTGTGGGGGACCTTGGCATTGTGGTACTCATTCAAAAGGCTAGGATAAGAAGGATAAGGTTGAGTCCTCTTCTTCCAAGCTAAGAGTAACACTCTCCATATGACAGTTAAAGGGCTGCCTTGAGGCTTCTTGAAACGGTACCACCGCGTGCCGCATAGCAATACAGCAACTGCAATCCCCATTGTGCCTGCTGAAATGCCATACCCCCAACCTCTTCCTACATTATCTTGCACATACACTAACACTATCACAGCAAACAATGATCCAATGCTGATGGCAAAATAGAACCTATTGAAGAAGAAAACCATGGCCTTCTCCTCCTTGGGGTCTGATGAGTCAAATTGATCAGAACCAAAGCCTGAGACATTGGATTTTATGCCACCACCACCAAGTGCTATGGTGTAAAGAGCTGCATAGAGCATAGCCAGTTGCCGACCATTGGCCACAATGCACTCATGGTGCTGTCTTCTGTAGTCACTGCATGGAGGAGGAATCATGCTAGGAATGCTTGCAGCCAAGGTTAACAAAGTCACCCCCTGTTGCAAGATTAACAAAATAAAACAGCCACCGACCACTCAGTCTCATTTCTCTTTAATTAATCATTTGCACAAGATAATATTTGCTGACTGGATGGCCTAATTTATTTTATTAGTTTTGGAGCAATTTAAATTGATTAATTAATAGATAAAGTTTAATTGTAGCAAGGGTCAGTCAAAACGATATGAAACACTAGAAACAGAGTATTATATTAGATACTCCATCTGTATTTAAGCTAGGCAGTCTACATGGATCCTGGAATGATTTTTGGTTTAACGAATGAAAACCTACCACAGCAGTTATGGAAGCAAAGATTGCAACTGTCAAGTAGCGGCCAAGTTTGGCATCTGCAAGGAAACCACCAAGGAGTCCAAAAAGGTTAAGGGTTCCCATGAAGTTGGTAACAATAGTTGCAGATTTTGCAGAAGGTAAATGCAAATCTCCAACCAAGTATGTAACCAAATTCATTGATATGCCCATAACACATATCCTCTCTGAAAGCTCAGTTCCTGCAACAAAAGTTTGATATATTTAACTGAATATAAACATATAAATGAACATGAAACAACAACAAACACATTGGTTTATGTTACTGAGAAGCACCTAAGATGAGTCCTGCGGCAAGCCATCCACCAGTTTTGGACTTATCCACAGGATTCCCTCTAAAATCAACGACAGGTTCTTCATTTGCACCATTTTTTTCTCCATGAGATGAAACCAGAACCTAGAAAACATAAAACCATTAACAAAATAATAATTATTGAAGGCTGCAAATTATGAAGTACTTTGTTAAAGGAAGCACTCACCATGGTCAAGCTGGGGAAATGAGAGAGAGAAAGAGAGAGCGAGAGAGAGAGAGAGAAGTGATTATTGGTGTTAAGAGCTTCCAAGCTTTTATAACCAATTAAAGAATAGAATTAATACAAGTGGATTATTGGAGTTGGCAAGGAAAGGAAAAGAGTATAATAATTGACAAAGCTTAAAGGGTGGAACGTCAGCAGCCTGCTATACTTACCACATGTTTAAGTGGTGAACAGTAGATGGAGTGTAGGAATTTTGTGTCTTTTCTTTTTTATTTCCTTGGTACAATTTTGGAACCATTATTGCAATTATACTTGTGGCTTTCTTATACAATGTTGGTACAGAAATTTGAATCTGCACCAACTAGAGAATTTCGATTGACCCTGTTGGAACCAGAATGGATGTGCTCGTGATAACCAGCAGTGGATGAATAATAAATGCAATAAAGTAAATGACAGAAAGATTTTTAAAGTGGTTCAGCAAGTTAGAACTTGAGCCTACGTCTAATGTTATCTTATTATTTTGAAAGTTTACAAAGAACAGTATAATTCCTAGGAAAATTTGTTTAGAACAATTGTCCAGCCCCCCTGAAAACAAGTTATGATGGGTTTATATAGCACACATTTATATGATAGAGTTGAGATAAGATTCAAATACGTAGAATTAGGAAGTTGCATGATCTTCGGCTATCTTAGTTGGAGTCTAAGTCAATCTAAATATCTTCCTTCCAAATTGAGTCAATCTAAATATCTTCTCTCCTAATAGGGAATTATCCTCTCAAGATTGACCGCACAACAATAGCCCTCCAGTTTTTGGAGTGCGTAATCGCACTTCAAAAACTCATGTCTTTGATTTGGATGGCTGTCGCACTATAGGCTGCAATCTCGAATTGAAGATCTTGAATTATGCTTGTCGCGATCGAAGAGATCTAAGAGATCTTGAACACATAATCTCAAGCAAATGAGTGAGCTTATGAGATTAATCAAAAAGCATAAAGAGCTTGATCTGAGAGCATAGGGAGCTTGATCTTAGAGCATAGCTCGATCAGAAAGCATAGAGAGCTTGACCTGAGAACATAGCTCGATCAGAAAGCATGGAGCGCTTGATCTGAGAGCATAGCTCGATCAGAAAGCATGGGGCACTTGATATGAGAGCATAGCTCGATCAGAAAGCATGGAACGCTTGATCTGAGAGCATTGCTGGATCAGAAAGCATGGAGAGCTTGATCTGAGAGCATGGCTCGATTAGAAAGCATGGAGAGCTTGATCTGAGAGTATGGCTCGATCAAAAAGCATGGAGAGCTTGATCTGAGAGCATGGCTCGATTAGAAAGCATGGAGAGCTTGATCTGAGAGTATGGCTCGATCAAAAAGCATGGAGAGCTTGATCTGAGAGCATGGCTCGATTAAAAAACATAAAGAGTTTGATCTGAGAACATTGCTCAATTAAAAAGCATGAAGATCTTGATCTGAGAGCATAGCTTGATCAGAAAGCATAGAGAGCTTGATTTGAGAGCATTGCTCGATTAGAAATCTTAGAGAGCTTGGGAGCTTGAGAGTTAGTGAGCTCTTTCTAATCTGAGAGATTTGAGCACGCGATCTGAGTGATCTGGCCACGCAATCTGAGAACTCTAATTTGGAACAAACTTTAGTATTTTGACGATAACTTCAGCTGTAGACCTCATATTTGGATGATTCTAGACTGCAGGAAAGCTAACTCGAAGGGCTACAATTCTTGTGTTTACCACTTAGCCAGATTCAGATTTTATCCTGCTCAGATTTTCACATTTGATGACGTGATTCTAGATTAAGAAGCTGGGATTTGTTGAAGAAGTTGAGACTTGAGGGAAAAACATGGAGAACTGCTATGAATCGGGTTCTCTTTCTAGCACCAAAATGTTAATACAGAAATTAGCACCAACTAGAGAATTTCGATTGACCCTGTCATAACCGGAATGGATGTGCACGTGATAACTAGCAGTGGATGAATAATAAATGCAATAAAGTAAATGGCAGAGAGATTTTTAAAGTGGTTTGGCAAGTTAGAACTTGAACCTACGTCAACTGTTATCTTATTATTTTTGAGAACTTACAAAGAACAGTATAATTCCTAGGAAAATTTGCTTAGAACAATTGTTCAGCCCCCCTGAAAACAAGTTATGATGGGTTTATATAGCATCCATTTACATGATAGAGTTGAGATAAGATTCAAATACATAGAATTAGGAAGTTGCATGATCTGCGGCTACTTTAGTTGGAGTCTAAGTCAATTTGAATATCTTCCTTCCAAATTGAGTCAATTTAAATATCTTCTCTCCTAATAGGGAATTATCCTCTCCGGATTGACCGCACAACATAGAATACAACAAAATACGGAAAGTGATTGCTTCTTACTTCCAAATCTACTTCTTATCTCTTTATTGATTATCATATATAGGAAAACACTAGTTTTTTCGCAAGTTGAAAGCCAAGTGGATCTTCATGATAATTTCTCAGGAGTCCATTGCTGGCCCTGCACCTGCAATCCTGCATTGTTGCTAATCTTGTTACTACTCAATTCAAAATATATACAAATTGAAATTTTAATTATAGGATTTGTTCATGTAATAATACAAACCTTTCTCTTGTTTTTTAATCCAATTTTAATTTAATATAAAATATTAATAAAGTTTTAAGTAAATTGATTGATTTGCGTGTTTGTGATGATAATGGGATGAGTGGGGCCATGGAACTCCAATTATGGCATTCACCAAAACAAAACCGTGTAGTCTTGAAATTTTCTTTCTTGTAGTTGACAAGACGATGCTGCCTACTTTGCAATCAGCTGGGATATGATAGCATTAAAGAAACTATTAATAAGTTATGGTTATCGCAACAAAAAATATATATGATTATGATTGAAGAAATCTGTAGCTACCTTGGAGTTGGAATCTATATTCCAAATTAAGGCATTAATTTATGGCTATTAATATCCTACAATATACGATATATATCTTACGATACTATTCGATACAGATTGTCAATGATACGTATTAGAAAGTGTATCTTAAACTTTTTGATACGTTGATATGTATCTTATGATACGATACGTATATATTTGTATCCTTAAAAATATCAATACAATTTTATTAAATTTGACCAAAGGCCCAAAAAAAAATTCGAATCGAATCCAAGTCACCCAATCTGATTCACTAAAACTTGCCCAAATTTATCCATTTTGCATGGAGAAATTGAAGTGGAAGATGTGTTACCCATTTTGTGTGATAATAATAACACTAGTGAAGATACAGATATTGATATTAATTTTGTAAATGATATAAATGGTTGAGAGAAAATGATATATATTCTTAATTTTGTGATTAATTTTAATTATGTAATACAATAATTTAAAGCTAATAATACCACAAAATTCGTTAATTAATCATAGGGATAATATTAATTTTTAGAAAAATTTTATTATTTTTTTTTTAAAAGATGTATCCTATTATACGTGAAACATTATTCAAAAAATTAGGTTTTTGATTTATGATATCTGTCAAAATATTAATTTAATTATGTTCACTTTTAGAGTTGGGATTTGTTCAATTCTCTTTAGGGGCTTATAATTATTTAGGTTCGCGGCAATTAAAGATAACTTTCCAAGTGCTTTACGAAAGGCATTTTCTGACTTAAAATATATCTTATAATACTTGAGGATATTTTCGACTCTGAAACTATATGTAAATCAATCATATATCTGTTTGAAAAAGCATTTATGAAGATACCTGTATGCGGGCACCGCTGGTATTTGATGAGAAGATGATCCTAGCCCTAAGGCTGTAAGTGTACTGTTTTTTTTTTTAAAGCTAATTTAAGAAAGAAACAGAGTGAATGGAGAAAGTGCCAAAGAGATAATGCCACATGGAGTGTGTAACTTAAGGACATAAATTCAGGCGTCATCATTTTGGATTGTCCAAAACTCTAGTTTTCATGGCGATATCAAATGGTCAAAAAGAGATCATTGGAAGGCGTCGTCATTTTGGATTGTCCAAAACTGTAGTTTTCATGGCGATATCAAATGGTCAAAAAGAGGTCATTGGAAGATTTAACTATCTTTTTCCGTATACATGCTTTATTTCAACTTAAATTCTTCATCTTCCATTAGGTAGAGTACAACTTCTACGTATTTTTATACACATACCTTTTGTCTATAAGTTTCCATTCAGCCAACAGTAATAACACACTTCATTTATATCTTTTTCTTTTTCTTTTCTTTTCTCATCTTTATTCTTATGCGTGTTTCATATGCCAAATGATGGTGATAATTTCGAACCTCTCTACAACTGAGGATTATAAGTCTGAACCCAAGTTTAAGTGGTAGTCATTGTCTAATAAAAGAGAAACCACCTTGAGAATTCATTGAAAAAGATCAGAACCCGAATCCACTTATTTTTCTTGGTATAGTTGCTGCTAAATAACGCCTTCCTCTGAAAGATATTAGATCCACCACGGATACAATCTCACCCAGTAAAGTTGGTCGATTCATTGGTGAAATTTGCTTTTCCGAACGTGGATTCCCTGTTTCTTCTTTTTCTTTCCACTCAAAATATTTTAATTTAAAACAAACCAACCAAGGAAAGTAATGAATCCCCCCCCCATATACCTTGGAATCAATATGTTTCTTACCATTGTCTTTGACTTCGTCCATGAGATCACGAAAGTGATTATCACCATGATTTATATATCATTTTTATCCCAGACCAAATAGTGGAGTCGAGTGCCTGAATTTAATATACATCAAAATCAAATCAGTAGTGCTAAAGCCACTAGTCTGATTTCTGAAGATACGATAAGAAATGCAGAATTATCTCTTAGGAGTCATTCATCTTTGAAATGTGCTACGTATATTTTATCATAACAAGTTTAAACTTGAATATGGGCATTTGACACGTACACTCGAGCCCAAAGACTACTTTGAAAATATAAACAAATCTACATCAACACATAGAAAAGTTTGATGCCGTAAAAGTTTATTGCCACTTAAACCAACTTAGTCGAACCTCAAAGACACATTTGATTCAATAATAAGAAATACAATAAAAGCTTCAATGAAAATAATATACAGAAAAATATAAGAAAATAATAGTAAACTTACTAACTTAAAAAGCAAGAAAAAGAAAATGACTACCAACAAAAAAAAAAACAAGAACATGAGAAGCCACAAGACGATGATGGAAACAATCCAAGAAATAATAAAAAGAGGAGGCTCGGGTTTTATTGATACTGCACACTTCAATTGAATACAAAAAGTATGATTTAACCTAAATACAAAGATATTAGGTAAACAAAGGAAATAATGAAAAGACGATCTACCTAATAAACAATAAAACAAAATAACCCATATTTCTTAACATCTCCCCTCAAACTCAAGATGCGGCGGCTACAAGCATCGAGAGTTTGCCAACTAGAAAACGAAAACGGGAAAGAATGCGACTTGGTAAAGAAATCTGCAATCTGCAAAGAAGAAGAAACAAAGGGCAAGGTAATGGTGCCATGCTGAGATGATGACGAGTAAGGTGACAATGATCTCAATGTGCTTAGTTGTTCATGAGAAACCGAGTGTGAGCAATCTGAATAGAACTTGGTGTCACAAACATAGGAGTGGGATGAGAAAGAGAAGCGCCATTCTGTAAGTAACCAACGTAACCAAACAATCTCTGTGTAGTAGATGCCATAGCACGATATTTGCTTCGGTGAAGATTGAGAAACAATGATTGTTTCTTGCTCTTCAAGAAATAGTATAATCACCCAAAAAGATACAAAAACCAGTAAAGACTTGCGATCCGTGGGATCACACTGCCATGATCAGCATCAGAGTATGCACGCAGCTCCAAGGAGGTGGATGGAAGTAAAAGACTTTGAAAGACTATACCCCGAAGATACCGCAAATACGAAGAACAGCTGCCCAATGAACGTAGAGGAGAAGCAAAAAACTGACTAACAACATGAATAGCATATGCAATATCTGGACGAGTAATAGTGAGATATACCAACTCCCAACAATAGTACGATATAAAGTAGCATTGACAAAGGTAAACCATCAGAAGAAGATACTTTGCGTTAACCTCTCGGAGTATCGCAGTCTTATTATCAGTAAGTCTAGCCCGCTCAAGAATATCTGAACATATTTCGAATGAGAGAGAAGATAACCTCTAGGCGAGGTAGGCTACCTTATACCACGAAATATGTAGAGAACCCAAATCCTTCATTTCAAACTGTGAGCAACTCTGTCTTCAAAACTGAAATACCATCAATATAAAGACAGAATGATACGACCTGCATCAGGCACTTACAAAAGATCAGAATCATGACTACTAGAAGCAAATCCAAGGGAAGAGATCACAATAGAAAATTTCTCAAACCAAGCACGAGGTGCTTGTTAAGACCATATACGAGTTTTTCAGCTTGCAAACATACCCAGAATCATGTGAAACACCAGGAAGGGGAGCCATATAAACTTTCTTGAAGATCTCCATTCAAGAAGGCATTTTTAACATCAGTTGAGAGATATGCCACGACGAACCGACAAGCACGCATGTAGAGCGAAAGTAGTATTTTTGCACAGGAGCAAAGTCTCCTCATAATCCATACCATACTTGTTGAGAGTACCCTTTTGCAACCAACCTAGCTTTGTATCGTCAATAGATCCATCAGAATTAGTCTTGATCTTATACACCCAACGAAAACCAACAACAGTCTTACCAGGAGGTAGAGGAACAAATCCAAGTACCTGTCTTATGCAAAGCAGAAAGTTCCTCTCCATAGCTTGCTGCAAAGAGGATCAAGATTGCTCTTATAGGAAGAGGGCTTAGAAGACAATGAATAGAAGCTAAAAAAGAAGCAAAAGATGAAGAATAACAAGAATAAGCAAAATCTAGTAACTTTGTGGACTTACGAATGCGTATGGAGACGTAGAGGTGGATCCACAATCTCAGACGAAGCTTGAGTGACCATAGGAGAAGAGGGAGCTTCAGGTGTGCTAGAGAGTAAAATGTCAGTCTGATTAGAATGATCGTAATAGGAACCTGAGATGACAAAATATCAAAATCCTCAGAAAAAGGATCTATACGAATTAGATCATCTAGTCAAGGTATGAGTAGTGGATGGAATATAAAAGAAAGGTATATGCTCAGAAAAAACAACATGACGAGACACATAAAGTTTCTGAGTTATTGGATCAAAACAACGAACCCCTTTTTACCTTCACCATAACCAAGAAAGACACAAATAGCAGATCAAGAGGACAACTTGCTGTTCTACATGAGGACGAAGAACGAAACAATACAACCAAAAACTTTAAAGGAAGAATAATCAGGGGCATACCATACAACTTTTCGAAAGGAGAAAACTGAAATATGAGAAGATGGAATTGTATTAATCAAACTACACGTGGTAAGAACAGCTTCACCCCAAAACACACTAGGAACAGAGGCAGACAATAAGAGAAACAAGCAGTTTCAACAATGTGTCTATGTTTCTTTCAACAACACCATTTTACTAGGAGTACTGTACATGAGGTTTGGTGAACAGTTCCATCTAATGAAGCAACTTACAAAATATTAGAAGTGTATTCCCCACCCAATCACACCTAAAAATTGATAATAGCAGAATGTTGAGTTTTGACAAGAGCTCGAAAGGCTATATATCTCAAAGAATTCAGAATGATGTTTCATTAAATAAACCCAACAATAACGAGTATGATCATCAATAAAAGAAACATAATATCGAGACCCTCTTTTGTGGTAACAGGAGAAGGTCCCCATACATCAGAATGAATCAAATCAAAGGAGAAGAAGAAACAGAAAATATCGATTAAAAGGTAAAGCTAAAAATTTTGCCAGTTTACATCCACTACAATCAGAAAATCACAAGTTTGCAAATTTCCTAAAGCCTCTGTGAATGCCAAAAATCTCAACGAGAAGACGAAACATGACCTAAACGAGAATGCCATAAATAAAAACTAGAAGAAGAAGGACTCAAACGAAAAGATGACAATCAAGACTAGTAGCGACAACATCAGCACTAGTAGCAGCAGCAACTGGCACTTTTAACTCATCCAAATATATAGTCTCCCCTTCCTACGGCCTGTCGCAATCAGCTTCTGAGACTGTAGATCCTGCACATAACAAGAAGAAGAGGAAATGTGACTAAATTACCAGAATCACATAAATGACCAATAGAAGACGATTTAATGTAAGTTTGGAATATGATAAACATTAGAGGAGACAAGTGAGTGTGACAACAGAACCAACACTGCAAAGGCATGGAGTGTCATCAGCAGTCATGACAGGAATAGAAGATGAAGGAGACATAGAAGCAAAAGATGAAGAATCTAGAGACATATGATGTGAAGCACCAGAATCAAAACCTATACAGAATGTGGACATACCTGAAGAACTATGAAGTAACTGACCACGGAAGAAGAGGCAAACAACTAGTTGTGGCTGTAAGGAGAGATACTTCTAAAATTGCTCAGCCAGAGTACTAGGATCGGTGAAAGGACCTGATGAAACTACTGTTGTAGTATTAGACTGTGGTTGTTGTACCTGAGGTGGGTCTATGAGCATTAGATTGTAACTGGTTGCCAGGCTTCCGAGCTTGAGATTGTGCTGTGATGATTATGCTGCTCATCTTAGGACACTAAGCCTTCCAATGACTTTTTGCTTACAGAAACTGCACGTCGAAGGCAACCATGTGTAGGTTATCTGTATATTAAAGACTGGCTTCGAAGGTACTACAACACAGAAGGATTAGAAGAGAAAGCAAAAAGAATTCCCTTTTCAGAATGAGACTTAAGACGTATTTCTTTAGTCAATAACTCAATGACACTGAGTCAACAGAAGGCATTGGAGAACGATGCAAAATTGAACCTCTAAGTCCTTCAAAATCACTGCGAAGTGCCGTTAAAAACTATACCAACTGTTGCTGCTCCCTATGAGCAATATAGGCACCACATGCCTTTAGTTTTGCAGATTCTGTAAGCGCCAATTGATCCCAAAGATCTATCATAGCAGAATAAAACTCAAGAACACTATTCTTCTATGAAGAGTCGTATGTCATTCTCCAATTGATACTGCTTTGCAAAATTTGACTGAGTAAATAACCTTTGTAGATGATCCCAAACCTCGTTTGTGGTTCATACTTCGCTAATGTGTACCTTGGAATGCCAACAGAATTGTTAACCAAGTAATAATTTTGCATTGTTCGCTTCCAGGCATTATCAAAGCATCATAACCCTCATCAGTATTCTTAGGTTTCACAGAAGTCTCCCTAACAACCCCCACATTTTTTACCTTTAAGAAAATTTCTCATCACATAACTCCAATCGAATAATTCTTATCATCTAACCTCACACTACAGACTGAAGCGAATCATCTCTTTTAGTAGCCAATTCAAAAACAAAGAAACCAGAATGCAAAAGAAAGGAAAACGAAATAACAAATTGCCGAAATTGAACGAATACCAACGAAATACAGATTGCAGAAACTGAACGAATACCAATGAAATACCAGATTGCAGAAACTGAACGATACTCTCTCAAAAATTTTTGGGCTCCGCCCCGAACCCTGACAAGGGGTGCTGCCCCGTAGACCCCAGCAACTCACCGTAGAGTTGGGATAGCGTAAGTATGTTTAAGATTAAGCCTCGTCCCATGAAACTTTGCTCTGATACCATGTTAAACAATCCAAAGAAATAATAAAAAGAGGAGGCTAGGGTTTTATTGTTACTACACAATTCAATTGAATACAAAAAGTATGATTTAACCTAAATACAAAGATATATATATATAGGCTAAACAAAGGAAATAATGAAAAGACAAATCTACCCTTAATAAACAATAAAACAAAATAACCCATATTTCTTAACAGATGAGTCGTAGTAAACAGTGAATCAATATATTATAAAGCATGTGAAAATACTAATAAGAACTTACAAAATCAAAATACTATGAGAGAAAAAAAAATAGGGTAATACTACGTCAGTTATAAGCTATGTATAGAAACTTTTGAACATGACATGATTTCATTTCATTGTCGTTAATTGGAATAACCTTTTACTTTCACCTTTTAATCATCATGTGTCACATAAGGTTGTATACAAAGCCGAAAGTGTAGAATTATTCAAAACTAAAATTAAAAGATAATAAAGTATTAAGAGCATCCAGTTCCAAATAGACAATTATGATGCATTATCCAAATCAACTGCGAGCTCATTAAGTTTCCTTATAGATCTCTTAAACAAATTCAAGGATTGTCCAAAAAAAAAAGAAGAAAAAAAGACGATAGTGAAATCAATTGTAACCGAAGCAAAACGTTCTGGGTTCAACAAGCATATAGCACTTCTTAAGACACAATAGTAATTGCAAATGTTGAGAATATAGGGGGGTAAAAAACATAAGAAATTAAAACATGGTGATTTTGACCTAGAATTTGTACAATGTTGCCGTTCCAACATGAAAACAACCCGAGGATCTAACAAGTTTTCTATTGAGGGTATTGTTACAGTCACATGATACTTCATGGATAGAACTGTACTTCAAGATAACGGCTGATGTAGGGCAACATATGTGTTGCTTCATGCAACATGACCAATCATAGTTATCGACGAAATATGGAATGCATCTTTACTATTATTGATTTCTCTTGATCTTTGCTGGCTGAGATTAAGGAGTGATTAAAGCTTCAATCAATCACCTTAATTCATGTGATTGATTGAACAATTACAGGGATTTGTATTTATGGTTTTCCTATTTTACATTTACAAAAATTGTATAAATTAATTATTGTACATGCTTACAATACACTGAAAATATATACAAAAATTATTCTCTCTTCTTTTCTTTTCTCTTTGGCATACTCTGGCAGTATCATGGTCTTGAATTGTTTCTCTTTGCCTCTCTCTTTCTCGATTCCTTACTATTACCAAAAGGAATTAAAAGGCAACAACAATTGTTATTATAATACAACCTCTTTTGGAGCAAATTAAACACAATTGTGATAGAGGATAGCTTAAGCAAAAAAAGCTATTATATTATTAATATCAAAGCAACAATGTTGCTAAGGATCCTATTAATTCCTTACAACAGCCCCCATCAGTTAAGACTTATAGTGCCTTAAAAGGCAACTATGTGATCTAAGCGCTAACCCCAGGACAATCAAGGCAACATTAGTTGACACCAAAAGAAAAAATTGTTCTAATGATGAAGACAAAATGAAAAGTTTAAAAAAGAAACAAAATGAAAAGTTTAAAAAAGAAACAAAATGTCATTATTTTAAATAAAACAAGAAAATAAGAAACTCATAAAACAAATAATATAAGATAAAAGAAGAGAAAATAGAATAGACTTGTATATACAAGACACTGAAACATGTATCCATGAGGCTTCACTCATCAAATCAAATCAAGAAACAAAGCCACTGAAGCATGTATCCAATGAAAATGATGTTTGAAAATGGATATATGAGTTGAAAAATACGAAATAATAAAAAATAAGTTTTCAAAAGGTATAATCACATCATTCTCAAAACAGAAGCTGCAATATGTTTCTACTAAGGGACAATTTTCCATCTGAACAGACTTGATTGATGTGTTGAATGCTTAGGAAGATACACAATATAGATTAATGAAATAAAAATAATGTTTGAGAACAAAAAGATATGAATTGGAAAATATGAAATAATTAAGCTAAGTCTTCAAAAGATATAAACACATCATATCTAACAGAAGTTGTCATACGTTTCTACTAAGGACCCTTTTCTATCTAAACAGACTTGATTGATATGTTCAATGCTTAGGAAGACACACGAAATAAAAATAACGTTTGAAAACAAAAAAACTATGAAATGATTAAAATCAGTCCTCAAAAGATATATAGGAAGACACAAAATAGATAAGCCTTCTATCAATTCGCTTATTGAGACAACCATTATAAAGAGATTATAGCACCATACAAAGTGAGAGAAAATAACAGTCTTGTATGCCTTTCTACTTACCCAAAAAAATAAATAAAAGTCCTGTATATCAAGAGTACTACAATGTTTACATGGACTTTTATATAACTATCAAACCATGTACGAGTTAACTTACTAGTAAGAGAATGCAATAATGCTTCTGGCAAATTTTGATTACCATAGAAGTCACCTGAAGGACCAAAGGCAACAAACAACATAATAAAGCAGCCATTTGCTTGAACAAATGTAGCTAAGCATTTCAAATGGACGCTAGCTGGTAATCATCAACTGTAGCTAAGCAGCAAAGCAATCTAGAATCTTACTCCAAGATATCTCAAGGCAAATCAAGCCAAAACAGGTTAGAGACTAAAACATACGACTGAGGCTTATCAAGTAGAAAAAAGATTATTCCAAAGTAATAATCAACTGATAGTTGAAATTCTTCCATCAATGCAACGAGGCAATAATATGTACTGAATCAGTTCAACTTCCAAATAACATCAAAAGCAGTAGAAATTTGAAAGGACGGAATTTTGAGTAGCCAACTCTCAACAAAAATGCGACCAAATATCTTGCTGTAATTAACCACTTTGTAAGCTTTTATAAATCTTAAAATAGGCTATGGTTCTGAAATCTCAACTTAGGCAATGCTACGTTCCAAAAGTAAAGTAGTTTAGAGACCTAAAAGGTCATGTATTGAGATATTATCATATATAGTGGCAAAATTCAACAAATAATTCAAAGAGAACTAAAAAATTTCAAAATAAAAATTAGAATTTTAAAAACAACTGTAAAGTCAGACAACTCTTTGAAAATATAAACAAATCTTTATCAACATATAGAAAAAATTGATCCTCTAAAATTTCATTGCCACTTGCACCAACTCAGTCAAAGCTCAAAGACGCATTTCATTCAGTAATCAGAAAAATACAATGAAAGCTTAAAAAATTATATTATATACAAAATAATGGTAAAACTATTAGTTTTAAGGGGGCGTTTGGATCATATAATGTTTTATTATAGAGGTATATTATATTAACGGAAAGAAAAATCATTTTAAAGATTACTGGAAATGTTTAGAAAATGTGTTTGGTTGGTTCGAATAAATTGGTGAATAATATGTTTAGTTAGGAGGATAAATGGGTGGGTATATTATATAGATTACTAAATTGCCCTCCTTTTTAAATATTAATATAATAATTTTTTTTATTATTATTATTTTTTGAATAATTTTTTTTTAACCCCCTACATTTGAAATTTTGCTAAAACACCACAGCCATATAAAACTTTAATTTGTAGCAAAATCACTACCACCACCCCAAGCCACTGCCGACAGCCAGCCACCATTGTCGGCAGTTGATGGAATGGCACACAACTGGCCATATATGGCCAGCCGTGCACCGGCAAAGCCAGAAATGGCCATGGATCACAAATCCATGGCCAGAAAACGGCCAGATCTATGGCCATTTCACGGCCAAAGATGTGGCCGTGAAAAGGCCAGATCTTTTGCCGTGCCATTTTCACGACCAAAGATCTGACCTTTTCACGGCCACATCTTTAGCCGTGAAACGGCCATAGAAACGCCAGATCTGACCGTTTTCAGCCATTGATCTGTTATCCGTGGCTGGAAAAGGCCTTACCGGCACATGATTGGCCAGATCTCGTCAGTCGTGAACCATTACAGCGACTAACGTCGGCGGCCGGCAGTGGTGAGTTACGAACGGCGGTGGTCTTGGATGGATGTGGGTATTTTGTTAACTTTTAAACTTTTTTGTGGCTTAGGTGTTTTAGCTAATTTCTCAAATGTATGGGGGTTAGGTAATTGTTATTTGATAGACATTTGAGGGAAATTGTGTCCGAAATAGTTTTTAATTAAGGGCAAAATGGATAGAAAAACCAGATTACCCCAGTACTGATTTAATAACACCCCTAACAAGGTAATAAGATTACCCACCACATTACCAACAGTAGACACTATTTGCAATAAAAGATTACCGTAATATTTTATTACTTACAAACTAAACACAAGAATATTGCAAAATAAACAAAGAGTACCCATGTTATCTTATATACCCCCAATCCTAACGGCCCTAATAGCAATAAAAAGAAAATGACTATCAACAAATAAACAAAAATCTGTGAAGTTACGAGACTCTGATCAAATAAAATAAATGTTGAATTGTAGTAAAAAATGAATCTAATCAATATATTATAAAGCATGTGAAGGTACCCAAAAAAAAAAAACTTAAAAAATCATAATTATATGATCAAGAAAAAATGGATAATACTATGACACATATAAACTAGTGTAAAAACTTTTGAACATGACATTCATTGTCATTAATGAATTGGCCTTTTACTTTCACCCTTTAATAATCATGTGTCACATAAGATTGAATACAAAGCTAAAAGTGTAGGATAATTCAAAAATGAAAAGAAAAGATAATGAAGTATTAGGAGCATCAAGTTCAAAATAAACAATAATGATGCATTATCCAAAGCAATTGCAAGCTCTTTCATTAATGGGTTTTGTTTCCATATAAACCTAACAGGCTTCATATACATAAGGTTTACAAATTGAAAGGGGAAAGGGGCACTAAGGGCAGAGAGTGAAGAAGAGTTAGTTAAGGGAATCTTATCCACGAGGCTGAATAATAGGAAGTGTGTGAGCAAGGGTATTTTGTGGGATACTTAGTATAAATTTAAGGAATTAGCCTTGAGGAGGGTTAAGCACATTTTTAAGGGAATTAACAGTGGAGGCACCTACCTCCTCGAACTGCTAGGATATTATCTGGTTACAATTGTTGCCATTTATTCTGTTCTTTTGTTCCATTCTTCTACTTAATACAATACTGAATATATTCATTGAATTGTTTGTTCTCTTTTTTTCTTCTGTACTTGCAATTTGTGTTGAAATTGGTCTGTTGTAGTAGGTGGGCATATCTACTGGTATCAGAGCTTGGTTTTTTTTTTTTTTTTTTTTTTTTTTTTTTGTTTGGTTAAGTCAAAAGTGGAAAACATAATGGAAGGGATGGAGAAGGAAATGGGAAGTGTGAGAGAAGATCTGGGTAGCCTCAAGATAGATGTGGGAAACCTCAAAGACTATCTCCTTGAGCTACGGAAATGGATGAGAAAGAAGATCATCAGAATCGAGAGAATAAGAAGATAATGATAGAAAACTCTAATAGTAAAGAGAGTGGGATCTTTAATCGAATGAAGGAAAAAGATGACGAGAAAGAAGACAGGAAGTACAAGAAACTGGAGCTACCAGTTTTCAATGGTGAAGATCCTTTTGGGTGGACTTTTCAAGCTGAACGATATTTCCAAATCAACGGATTTGAAGAGGAGGAGAGGGTGGAAACAGTGGCAGTGTGTATGGAAGGGAGGGCTCTCCACTAGTATCAATGGGTGGAATCGAGATCGCCAATCTTATCCTAGGAGACATTCAAATCAACATTGATCGATCGGTTTAAGCCGTCATTTAGTGGATCATCCTACGAAGCTCTTGTCACTATTAAGCAAGAAGGGACTGTGACGGAGTACAGGGAGCAATTTCAAACAATGGTAGTGCCTCTACAAGAGCTAAGAAAAAATCTCCTAATGGGGGTGTTCCTAAATGAGTTGAAGAGGAGATGAAGGCTAATTTACAGTTGGTCCAGCCCAATTCGCTTTTTGGGTTAATAGATCAGGCCCACAAGGTGGAAGAGAGACTATGAGCCTTAGAGAACAATAAGCCCAGGGGAAATAAGGCCCAATTCAGAAGAATATATCAATACTATCACGTCAGCCCAATACCGGAAAACCCACCCCTAAATTGGGGAACAACCAATTCACGTCCCCCAGATTTAGGGCAAAGCTTATCGACACCCCAAAAAAGTTTCGATCATAGAGAGCGATCGATGGAGACAACAACAACCAGTCATCATGGTAACAACTTCCGACGACTGTCATATGTCGACAAACAATAGAAACGCAAACGAGGGATGTGTTATTGCTGCGATCAGAAGTTTGGATCAAATCATAAATGTAAAAATAAATCCCTACAAGTGTTGCTGATCATGGATTACGAAACACCAGAACAACCAAAGCTAGAGGTTGTAGCTGACGAAGAGCTCAACAGTAAAGGTAACCCTCTAGTCCTTTCAATTAATTCAATTATGGGTATCTCATTTGACAAGACCTTAAAACTTAAGGGTCAAATTAGGGATGTGAGTGTGGTTGTGTTCGTTGACAATAGGGCATCCCACAATTTCATCTCTCACGAGATAGTTCAAAAGTTGGGGATGATGGTGGAGAAAGGGAAAACCTTCAAGATAATGGTAGGAAATGGTTGTACAATTCGGGGTGAGGTTATTTGCAAAGCAGTTCAATTAGAATTGCAAGAGATTGAAATCCAACAAGATTTTTTCCTATTTGAGTTGGATGGCGCAAATGTGGTGTTAGAAATAACATGGCTAAGTACCTTGGGAGATGTGTGCTCAAATTCGCGGAGGTTGACCATGGAATTCAATTATGAGGGGATAAGGGTAGTTTTGAAAGAGGATCCATCTTTGGTGAAAGCATCAGTATCTCTAAAGGCAATGCTCAGGTATTTACAGGCAATGGGCAGAAGTTATATAGTCAAATTTGGCTCTATAGGGCTTAAGGAGGAACCAAGGTTAGAGAAGATAGATCCCAGTGTGACCAGAGTGATAGAAGAGTATAGCCAACTATTTGACTAAACCACCAAACTACCTTCCCATAGAACCCATGACTATGCCATAGAACTTCAACTAGGATCCAAACCCCCAAACATCAGACCTTACAAATACCCATACTTCCAAAAAAATAAGATTGAAAAACTAGTAAGTAAGATGTTACTAGTGGGAATAAAATAGCCCAGTACCAACCCCTATGCTAGTCTTGTCTTGTTAGTTAAAAAGAAGGATGGTAGTTGGCGTTTTTGTGTGGACTATCGAGCCCTAAATAACCTCACTATACCTGATAAATTCCTAATCCCAACAATTGAGGAACTATTAGATGAATTGGTAAGAGCTACGGTATTTACTAAACTAAACCTTAAATCGAGGTATCACCAGATTTAAGTGAGAGAAGTAGATGTTCCAAAGACAACCTTTAAAACTCATGAGGGACACTATGAGTTCCTGGTCATGTCAGTTGGCCTTACCAATGCCCCCATCAACCTTTCAAGCATTAATGAACTCCAATTTTAGACCTGTCTTGAGGAAATTCATCATAATTTTCTTCGACGACATCCTTGTCTATAGCCTAAACCTCCACACTCACCTTCGACACTTGAAACAAGCCTTCTAGATTTTGAGAGATAATGAGTTGGTTGTAAATAAAAAGAAGTGTTTTTTTGCATAGAGAAAACTGGAATACTTGGGGCATTTGATATCAGAAAAAGTGGTAGAAGCGAATTCGCGTAAAATTGAGTCCATGACATCTTGGCCAACTCCGAAGAATGTAAAAAGCCTAAGGGGATTTTGGGGGTTAACGAGTTATTACAAGAGATTTGTCCTAGGATATGGGGTCATTGCTTAACCCCTAACCCAATTACTTAAGAATGACTCCTTTAGTTGGAATGCGAAAGCTCAGGAAGCCTTTGAGAAGCTCAAAATAGCAATGTCCATTGTCCCTGTCTGGGCTGTACCAGATTTTTCCCTTCCTTTTGAGATTCAATCCGACGATTCTGGTTTGGGTATTGGGGCTATCGTGGTACAAAAGAGCAGACTTGTGGCATTCCTCAACAAGGTATTTTCTCCTTAATCCAAACTAAAATCGGTGTATGAGAGGGAACTAATGGCTATAGTCTTTACAGTACACAAGTAGAGCCATTACCCCCTTTACAGAAAATTCATCATCAAGACTGACTAGCGCATTCTATAACTTTTAAAAAATCAGAGAGCCAAAACCCCAGAGCAGCATAAGTGGATCTCCAAGCTCATGGATTTCACTTTTGAGATTCAATACTACCCTGGGGTTGCTAATCGAGTGGCAAATGCTATATCTCAAAGGGAAAGGGGTAAGTTTGCTACCTTATTAGTAGTTCAGTTTTCAGAATACGAAGACCTTGCATCATAGGCACAACAGGATCCCAAACTTCAGGTAATCATCCAGGATCTCCTTTTTTAATCATCCAACAAACCTCATTACAAACTTCGCAGGGGCTGCCTCCTTTACAAAAACAGGTTGGTGCTTCTTAAAGGTTCCAAGTTTATTCCGAGATTTTTGGAGAAGTGCTGCTACAATCCTAACGGGGGACATTTAGGTTTTTTTTGGACATTTAAAAGGGTGTCCAATGTCGTATTCTGGGAAGGAATTATGAGAGATGTCTAGGAGTTTGTCAAAACATGTACCACATGTCAACTCAACAAACACTCATCCTTGAAGCCAGCTAGCCTTCTTCAGCGATTGCCTATTCCAAGCCAGGTCTTCGAGGACACTTCCATGGATTTTGTTAGGAGATTACCTAGATCAAAATGAGTGGATACTATACTTGTGGTAATTGATCGCCTAATCAAATATAGCCACTTAATCAACCTTGGTCACCCCTACAATGCTAAGGAAGTTACAGCCATCTTCATGAGTCAATTCTGGCAAGATATATTCAAGGCAACTAAGACTAATCTGAAATTCAATTTTCCTATCACCCACAAACGGATGGCCAAACCGAAGTGGTTAATCGATGTCTCAAAGCTTACCTTAGGTGTTTTTGCAGATCCCAACCCCGACAGTGGCCACATTGGCTCCCTTGGGCAGAATTTTGGTATAACATGACCTATCATAACTCCACTCAAATGACCCATTCAAAGCCCTCTATGGGAGGGATCCTCCCATCCTCCTAAAGTTTAAAGATTATCCCTGACATGACTCGTCCTGACCCTCCCTATACCATAGGCTTCAAGCACACCTATGAGACTCAAGTGACCGAGACGCGTCATGTGGGAAAACTATAAAACCTGTTTATGAATTAAAACATCATAAAACTCTTCTAGCTAAAACATTTATAAGCACTCCTTTTTGTTTCTCACAAATAAATATAACACCATTTGCAAATAAACAAATGCAGCTGAATTTTTACAAAATGAAACGTATGGTATCAAATTTTTCTATATTTTTTACAATCCAAAACGTGAAATAAATACATGATGAAGAAACATAAACTTTGCAGCAAAAAATTAAACACAACTATGGCACATATGATGAAATGAAGTTGTGTGGCCCAACCTTGAGTGTAATTCACTCCTCTGCACAATCTCCTTTTTGACTTGGTGGGGGAAAAGAAAAACATTTGAAAACGAGGGGTGAGCTAGAAATGTTTAGTGAGTGGAGAGTGGGTTAGTATGCAATAAAACATTTCAATACACAAAAAGCATTCATGCTTATAAAATCTCATTTCCATAAACACATTTATAATATAAACCATCTTTTGTAACCAATGCTGAAATCTCTCATTGCAAAATTTATTTCTGAAAACTTTTATGGTAAACAAATCAATACTCATATTTCTCTAAAAATATCATTTCTAAAAACATTTCATGTACATATAACATTATTAAACTCAATCTTTCCATTTTAGTGTAATCTCATGTTATTACACTCAGTTATAACCAACACAAATCAAATGAACTAAAACTCATCAAAGAGGGAAATTTTAAGGTTTACTCACCTTTCATATGCTTAATCTTCCTTTACTCTTTCCTATCACTGGAATTTTGCTCACCAGCGGCAATTTTTCCAGCCACCTCCATCGTTCTCTTCTCGCATCTCTCTCTCTATTCTTGGTTTCATCTTTCTCTCCTTTCTTTCTTTTCTTCTTCCCATTCTTCTCTTCTTCTTTTTTCTCTTTTTTCTCTCGTTTCTTTCTTCTTCTTCACCATTTTTCTTTTCTTTGAATGATCATTGTTCATCAAAATATTTGAAAATTTTCAATTTAGTCCCCACTTGTTTCAGCTATTACACTATACTCACTCAAAACTTTCAAATTCTTACACTCTACCCCCCAAAATCACAAAAAAAAATTTCGTACAAAAAAAATATGGGGTATTACAATCCCTCTGCAGTAGAGGATGTTAACCTCCAACTGACTAAGAGAAATGCAATGTTGAATGAGTTCAAACATCACTTATTTCTAGCTCAAGGGAACTGCAGACCTACATTGTCGGATATCAGTTTTCAGCCTGGGGACTATTTCTATTTGAAGCTGCAACCGTATAAGTTCAAGACCCTGGCCAAGAAATTGAATGAGAAGTTCAATCCACGCTTTTATAGGCCTTTTGCTGTCTTGGAACGCATTAGCCAAATGGCCTACAGACTTGATCTTTCTCCTATAGCACGAATACACCCAGTTTTTCATGTGTCTCAGCTCAAACGAAGTCTGCATCACTCTGTTCCAGTCCAACCCCTACTAGAATTTCTTTCTAAAAATCTGAAGTTTCTAGTTCAGCCCATTGTTGTCTTATCCACACGTACCCTCCTTGATGGCTCTAAGGAGGTTCTCATTCAATGGAAGGACTTACCTTCCTTTGAAGCTACATGGGAATCATATGATGTAATACGCACTCAATTTCCTCAATTTCACCTTAAGGACAAGGTGGATCTTCAAGTGGGGGAGGGGGGGAGGGGGGTATTGATAGGCCTCCTATACATAAGGTTTACAAATTGAAGGGGAAAAGGGGCACTAAGGGCAGAGAGTGATAGGCCTCCTATACATAAGATTTACAAATTGAAGGGGAAAAGGAGCACTAAGGGCAAAGAGTGAAGAAGAGTTAGTTAGGGGAATCTTATCCATGTGACTGAATAATAAGAAGGGTGTGAGGAGTGTGTGAGCAAGGGTATTTTGTGGGATACTTAGTATAAATTTAAGGGATTAGCTTTGAGGAGGGTTAAGCACATTTTTAAGGGAATTAACAGTGGAGGCACCTACCTCCTCGAACTGCTAGGATATTATCTGGTTACAATTGTTGTCATTTACTTTATTCTTTGGTTCCATTCTTCCACTTAATACAATACTAAGTATATTCATTGAATTGTTTGTTCTCTCTTTTTCTTATGTACTTGCAATTTGTGTTAGAATTGGTCTGTTGTAGTAGGTGGGTGTATCAAAACCCCTCTTCGACAAGCTTAAAGCTTGCAAAAGAAAAAAAATGAAATCAACTGTCATAAAAGCAAAAACGTCATAGTTTAACAAGCATAAAGAACTTATGCAACCTTTGTAATGATTCTCGCAACCCTACCCCCATAAACAGAGCAATCGATTAAACCAAAAATAATTTCACTTTGAATATGATAAAGCATAATATATGGAATTCAAATTGAAAATTTGAAAAATCAAACGCTAGTATAAGCAATTCCGACCTTTGAAAGGACAAAAACTGAAAATCAAAATCAATAGGGTCAGGATCAAGCCTAATTTCAGCAAGTAGGGTTTATTCCTTTTAGGGAAAAAAAATTCTGAAATTTGAAATAACTCAAAATTAAACAATTCGTTTTTTAATTTACATCAAATTTGCATCATAAGAACTTAGGCAGCTTTACTAAAGATTCTCGCAAACTGACCCCATAAACAGAGCGGTAGATCAAATAAAAAATATATTCAATTCTACTAGTAAATGAAAAATATATGAATTCAGAATTCAAATTGAAAACTCAAATACTGGTATAAGTAACTTCGGCTTTTGAAATGACAAAAAATTGAAAATCAACATCAATCGGGTCATGTTAGGGTCCAATTTCTGAAATTAGGGTTTTTCCCGTTAAAGGAAAAACATTCTAGAATTCGAAATAACTCAAATTAAACCATTCTTAGTTTAATTTGCATAACAAAAACTTAGGCAAGTTTACTAATGGTTCTCACAAACCCACCCATTAACGGAGTGATAGATAAAACCAAAAATATATTCAATTTGAATGGTATACGAAGAATATATAAATTCAGAATTTAAAATTGACAACCAAACGCTAATATGAGAAATTCAATCCTTTGCAAAGAAAAAAACTGAAAATCAAGATTACTAGGGTTGGCTCCAATTTCAGATTAGTAGGGTTGGCTTTCTAGGAAAAAAAAAAATCCCCAAAGTCAATATATAACTAAAAATAAACAACACTTAATCTCAAACAAAAACATAAATCTAAAACGCATAAGAATCCAAACCAGGAACAATCACGACAAATTTCTCCAAATAAAAAAATCATTGGAATCGAAAATCACCCCCAGTTACTCCTTGAAGAGATTGATGCAATTGAACTTCAATATCGGAGATAATCACCTAGGTTTTGTAGCTCGTTGAGAGGCTTTGAAAGGAAGTTGGCACCAGTTTCGTTGCTCCTCGAGGGACTTTGAAAAATAAATTGGCGAGTTGGGATATAATTTATGAGTAATGCTACACTTACATCACTCTTTTACACAATTTTCATTACATCATGATGTGATATATGTCACAACCACACAAATTTTTAATTATTTTGAATTTTTAATATTATAATAGAATTTGTGTGGTTGTAGCATATGCCACATCATGATGTTTACAAAATGGTGTAAGTATAGCATTACTCATAATTTATAAGGAAAAGGGAAACGCTATCTGTAACATCAAAAAAAGGCTACGCGTTTTAGGGGAAAAACGCGTAAATTTTAAAATTAATAACCAATAAATATTGTGAGATCGGGCTACTATGTTTGGGTTAAGCCCATATCACAGATAGGGCTAGTATGTTTGAGTTAAGCCCATTTGACATTTTATTTCAACTTCCAAATATCTTGCCAGATTAATCACACGACTGAGGTTAGTCAAGCCAAAAAAAAAAAAAAATTATTCCAATATAAAAGCAACTGTTGGAATTCTTCCATGAATGCAACTAGGCATATATGTACTGAATAAATTCAACTTCCAAATAACATCAGAAGCAATAGAAATTTGAAAGGACAAAATTTTGAATAGCCAACTCTCAACTACATAGCAACCAAATATCTTGCCAGAATTAATCACATTTAAACCTATACAAATCTTAATATAGGCAATGGTTCTCATTTCTCAAGTTAGGCAATCCTACATCCCAAAAGTATAGCAGTTTCGAGACCTAAAAAGTAGCGGATCCAAAAATTTGATTAGGGTGAGCCAAAATGAAAACTAATCACATATTAATATTTTTGTTAGGATGGACCAAAATACAAAAATTATACATATTAGTTTTTTTTTTTTTTTTTTTTAAATTTGAGGGTGGGCCATGGGCTAGATCCACCCCTGCCTAAAAGGTTTAAGTATTGAATTTATCATATGTCGAGGCAAAAGGCCCAAAGGGGTTAGAGGGAACGTTAGTTATATAACAAGCAAACAAAAGTACCCTTAATTAAGGGCTTTTGAGTTTTGAGGAGCTACATATACACTATCCTCAAATTCTTTTTTTAACCATGAAAGCAGCTTTTTCCACGCAGCCGTACCCAATTTGTTCACTTTACTTTGAATTAGGGGACATTACAACAACGCAAAGAACCATAAAATTCTCTTTAATTCCTTTACACTGACAAAAGAAAGAGAAAGAAAATAAGCGACAATAGTAAGGTTTTTGATCTATTAACACTAGGGAAAGATCAAAAAATAATAAAAATAAAGTACATATGGAGGCTAGAACACCTTCGTTCAGCCAAAAAAAAAAAAGAAAGCAATTATAAAAATTCAATACTATATTTATATTTCTCATGTAATATATGTATAATAATATATTATTACTAATAAGAAGCAACCAGAGATTGCGAAGGATTTTGGTCCTGTAATTGCAGCATTTTGGCAAAAACTCCCACCAATGGTGCTGTATTGTATGTGCAGGCCTCAGTCTGCATATAGTTGTCTCTTTGGTCCATGAAATTATCTTGACAATCAGGTCCTCCCACCAATGCCCCAACTAAAACATTCGGGTTAGGCTCCGGCCGGCTGTACCAATTGTCGTACCCTTGGGTGCACCCAATGAACCCCTTGTTCTCTCTGTATGACAGAATTGAGGCTCCTCTGTGGTGCACCCTTGTGGGATATTTGGACCCATAACCGACTAAATAGCTCATATTCATCGGGTTAGAGCCCAAGATATAATCAAGTTGAGATTTGGCAAAACTTAAGATCTCTTCATGATCCACTGTTCCTCCATGACAATTCAGCTGTTGATTTGAGCTAACCAGAAAATCTGAGTAAACAGTGAGAAGAAACGCTGCCGTTGAAACATACTGCATGTTGTTCCATTGCCGAATGTATAAGAGACCTCCCGGAGTCCGGTCAATATTGCTACCATTGTTCATGTTGAGGCATGAACATAAGTAGTACTCGGCCTTGGATCGATACTGCTCGAGTATGTGCGTATGTTTCTTGTGTTTATCTTCCGCGAGTAACTGTTTAAAAAAAAAAAAAAAAATCAATTAGAGGGAATTTTGAATTTATGAAAAGGTGGGAGACATGATGGGAGCTATGGTGTCTGTTTTATGAATAACAAAACAGAGGAGAAGATGGGATAATTGCACTCATTATTGGCATGTTATTGTTGTGACCCAATTTCTGGAATAGTGGACCTAGGACCCATGTGCAGCATGTGGAATTATTAACTATTACAGTCAAACACTGAAAATCTTTTCAACTTATAAGAGAGAATTACTGCAACAAACGAGCCAACAGATACAGATGTGGGTCGTAACTAAGTAAATAATTAAGTTGTTTGGTTTCACGTTACAGGTTGCATTGCAACCATTCATTGACTTCATTTTAACAATGGACCCACTAAAAAGTGGAAACTGGCGCCACCTAAGGCTCCGGAAAACCAAACATCACTATACCTCTTCAATATAATGTGCAATAATCGAAACAATAATTTTTGGGGCAGATTTCCCAATCTCTTAAATATTGTTGTTATATATACAATCATATTTAAGTAGAGGGGTACTGGTGAAGCACATATGTATGTGGTACTTCATCGCTTTAATGCCTGCCATGCAAAGCATCAGATCCACATGGTTTTGTTTTCTTGAGAACTATTGGTGTATGTTTTAATGGGCCTGTGATGGGTACCTTAATTAGGGCGTACTCAATCAGTGAACACTTTATTCAAAAAGATGAAACGGTGTGAGTTAAAGGTACAAATATACTATAATTTCATCGTTGAATTACAGGTGACAAAGCAAAATCCCCAAGTATTGGAAAGAGGTAAACATCAAACCATTAAAATCAGAACAAGTCCATCTTTTTCCTACTAAAAACCAAAACAAAACAGAGGAAAGTATGCAGGCAGTGTTGAAAATTTGCAAACCCACCAACAGTTCTTTTCAGTAAGAGTACAAGGAAAATAATCTTTACCTTTGAAGTCTAAAGTGAAGACCAGCGTACTTAACATCCCAACTAACTCTGTAATTGCCCAACAATCCACCAAAGTAATGAGCCCTTGTTGATAACGTAGTCCAAGTAATTGTCACTGTCGGTGGCCTGTAAGCACCACATTGCTCCCCACAACAACTCATCATGTAGCCACTCACCGATGCATAGTAGCCTTCAACACCCCCACACTCGCATCATATCTTCCTCTTATATTTATCACCAAATTCAAAACAACTGCACCAACCCAGAAAAACAAAAAACAAAATACTTTACTTACTTAAATGTTAGTTACACCACTTAAACTCACTTTAACAAATACCAAATGTGTATATTATACTTTAAGTTCTAACTGTACTTAACAGAAAACTACTCCAATTAGTTCAAATTTTAAGTGAACCTCAATAAGATCACATCAATAATTTAATGTTACCTGCTGGGCATGGTGCAAGAGTAGGTGCGAGTAATGTGGGTTTGTTTTCTTGAAAACTATGAAGCTGCAGCCATGGCGGCAGCCGTTTTCTCCGGCGAGATCCGACCCGGGATTGTTCTCGTCGATCTTGTAAGCATGTCGTGATGTTGTCATGTCCTCGGGCGTTGCCAGCCAATAGTGATCAGTGTCTCCATACCCACCTTAAGACAGCACAAAAATACCATCATGTTACAAATAATTAATAATTTGAAAAACTATTGGTGCATAAAGATAAGGAATAATGAAGATATAAGTACCTCAGCCCATAACACATTTGGGCTAGGTGTGGGCCTTAATGAAGTAATCAGTGCCCCATTTGATTGCCTCCAGGCATGTTCCAATTCGCCTGCTTCAGCGATTGGGCTCGGAATTCAATGACACTCCATGAAAGCATTGTCACTGTGAAGGCCATTGGCAGCCCAAATTTTCCATGGTCGCCAGCGTCATAATACCCTCCAACCAAATCCACTACACACAAAGAAACATAACATTTTAATCAGTTTCAACAAACATATATACTTCATTTTGGTACGATCCGTAATGATGTGAGTTTACTGACTTTGTTCTAAGCGTCAGTGAGGCCGGAATTATCCCGCCAAGTGACGCGTTGATTGTACGGTAACCGACCCGAACGTTGTGATCGAAGTAGAGAAGGCTCTTGGTTAGAGCATGGCATAGTCGAGAGCAGAAATTGTAGTAGCAGTAGAAGTGAAAATGAAGGTGAAGAGGGAATCACAAGAGGGAGGAGAAGAAGAGAATACGGTAGAGAAAATCTTGGGATTGTTTGAAGTGAAGTTCGTTTAGAATGTTGTTGTTGTTCTTCTCCATTTGTTTTGTCCCTTCCCTCTAAAGAAGCTAGCTTTTTTTAGGAGGGATAGGGGGGATGCAATGGAAAAGGAGAGAGAGAGGGCTGAAGTCTTAACAGTCTCTTTCGCAGTTGTGTGTTGAAAGTGTGCTTTAGTCTTATGTGGTGTATATGTTTGATGCGCATGTGACTTTCACATGAGATGGGCGAATTCTCTTCTTTTTCTTCCAACTCAAGGTGATTGGTGCAATGTACTGCTTTTGTTGTGTGCTAATTTGGAAAAAGAAGGTGAACTCTGATGCCATGGTTTTTGTTCTATCATATCACCTTAAATCATGCACGTGCTGCCGATTTGAATGTTAACACACCAAGAAATTTTGGTTGGATCAGTTTCTTATAAAATCTTAATAAAATTAAACCATCTCATTTTGCTATGAGTGTCGTTTTTAATCAGGCAGTAAATTTTTGATATAGGAAATTAATGATTAAAGATTCTATGAAAACAGAATATATATTTGACAAATATGTACAGTGATTTGTGACTAAAATTTCAAAACTAAGAAATTGTATGTATTATTTTGATGAAAACTTTTCGCGGCTATAATCAAGAAGTAAAAATAATTAAGATGGCCCAAATACTTATGCTATAATTATAAAGGGCTCCTTGGTTCATCATTTTTATAATTAATTAATCAAAGGTTGCTGGTCCCACAAAACAATAAGAGAGCACTGCAATTTTATAATAATTGAAATTGGGTCACATAGATAGAATTATGTATAGGAGAAGAAGAAGAAGTTTCTCTTGGGGAAGAGGTGTGCAGAGTTGTCTCCCAGAAATGGCTCGGCGGGATTCTACATTTTGTCGGTAATAGTTGTAGCTATATATGGTTAAAACTTGAAATAGTCTTAGTGTATGTATCAATCTTAGGTTAAAACTTGACTTTTTCAATATATAACCCAACCACTCTAGCTTCCACTTGCTTTATCAATTGATTTGTGTCAGCAGCTTCCTGATTTGTCTTTGGATTGACTGCGGTACAAAATTATTGACCCATGCTCAAAACAAATTGACTTTAGGGAAGGATTAAAGAGTTAGATACTTCAATGCCAAATCAATACCAGGTAAAATTAAACTGAAATTTTTTTATAGATATCTTTTTTATCATGGAATGAAAGATGAATTTGATGGACCCACCTCGTGAAGAAACAAGAAAATCATCATGATATAGCATATATCATAATCAATGGCCTGATTACTAAAAAGTAAGTTAATAATCATAGCAGATGAACGATAATATAGAAAAAATTCAAAAGTGAATGAACATGCTGAAAATGAAAAGTTGTGGATTATTGCTTCATTTCGGTAGTTAAAATGAATGATAATTGATATGGTATATTTGATACCAAACATTTGTCCGGTGTGACTCTATGACTCAAATGCCCCACCAATACCATAATTTATAAATGTTGACGAGTCATAAATCAACTGAATCAACGAATAAATTTATCTAATTATGGGTCCTTTTTTAGGAATTGATATGTCTGATACAAGTCATATACAAAATCAAAACTACACATCTATATCCGTCTTGATTTAATGTGTATTTTATATTTATAGTTTCTTACCATAAAATGAAACAGTTGTCATTAGTTATGGCGTTGAGAGACTATAAACTCTTTGTTAGACCATCTTTAACCAAAACACCAAATTGGTGTGATTTTTTATATGAAACACTATTGCATCTTTAAACTATTGCACAAACATTACACCAAAAATTCTCTTTTTTTTTTTTATTAATAATCAACAATTAATCTATTTCCCTAATTATTTATATATATATTAATTAAATATTGTAATGATATTTTATTAAATAATAATTACTTTAAAAATTATACTAATTAATAAAAATAAACATTTATTTAATCAAATAAACATTAATTTAATATAGAAATATATATCTACTATAAAATGCCACAAAAAAAAAACATTATATTTTATAGTGTTCCATATTTTATAATTATCGGAAGTTAAATTGTTATTTTAGTTTATATTATATTTCTTATAATTTTAGTGTTTTAAATTAGTGTTAATTTTTATTTTGAGTTTTGTAGTTTAATATTTGCATTAAATAAAGTTTTGTTTTTAATTTTTATCATTTTTTGAATTATATAATTATTATGAATTTATTATTATAAATATTAATAAATAATAATCAAATTAATATAAATATAAATAAAAATAAAAAAATTTATAGTATATAAACAGTATTACAACAAATTGACATGATATTATATATTTACACCAAATTCCAAATTAGTGTAATGTTTAGTGTTGGGTGACTCAAACCCGAAGGTCATCTCGCGTGAACTTTAGTTTAAATTATTTAATTTCCCAAGGTAGCATGGTAAGTGTCGGTGTACCTATACGTGTAAGAAACTTCATGGTTCAACTGCCGAAAACCAGAGCCAGAGGTGAGCTCCAGTATTTGCGACTGGCACTTTAAAAGGAAGACTGTTGGCTGTTGGATTCAAGCACCGACTTCAATTGTGGACCTGCCCTGTTCCCTGGCCGGACATTCCGTTAATTGGACTGTAATTGTTTTTTTTTTTTTCAAAATTTCAAAAACTTCTACAAATTTGAATTCATTTACTATAGCGTTCTCTGATTTGACTCCTGTAGAATTTGAAAAGCTGGTGTAAATTCAGATTTTATTTTTTAATTATCACTGTCCAAACAGTATCAACTTTTTTTCCGAGTTTATGCGTATGTTTCTTAGTACGATGTAATTGAAAAGTAACAAATAAAAAGATATTTTTCTTTTAAGCATTTCTTAATAAAGTAACTATTAAATATGTAATTAAGCCATTCAAAGGATATTTAAAAAAAAAATCTATTTTAAAAATTAATGTTTATTATTGATGGTGGAATTAGAATTTAGATGTGTGTGGGATGTCTCTGTCATTGTCAATTCTTTTCAAGCACAACGTGTTTATGGATTTCAAAATGGTGGACCAAGTGCCTACATGTCCATAGCCTAACCTAATATGTAGCCCGGACCATCACAAACTAAACTTAGCCCGTTAAATATTCATTATATAAAGTGAGGTTATGCAATTATATAGGAAATGAACCATAATCATGTTTCTAATCCTCAAACCTAGTAACCTCCCAACCTAAAATTTGATCCCTCTGTCAGGTCAGGCTACGAAATTTGAATGAAAATGCAATCAATTGATTATAGTTATACATGACAAACCTTATTGAGTCAAACATAAAGTTGGCTTTACTTTTTCGTTTTACTGTAAAAACAGAATTGTTTCTACTTTCTACAAGTACTAAATGCACTCCTAATCGTAAATAACACTGATTTTATTTTAACCCTTTTCCGATAAGTGGATTCATTTTAAAATTAATAACTATTAATATCAAAAGCTTCATTGGCTATTCATCTTATCTTTAAAATAACCTGTCGGTGCACACTTCAATTTCATACATTATGTGCAAATCTCAACCACATAATATTGAAGCATGAAGCCATATAACAGCTAGGAATTTGGCCTACACGGAAATTTAGTTATACGGTGCGAATTAATAGTTGTTGGTACACCAAATGAATTATTATTTTTGTTCATGTATGGTGGAATTAATAGCCCTATAACATCTATGTTTGTGATGTAAAAGTATCATAAATTAAGAGTTTAATTATTATTCATCATAGATCTGTCCCTATTTTGAATTCAAATTCATCTGTTTCGTTAATGTAACATATGCAAATTTTATGACCTTTGTCCATTCTGAAAATTTCATACAACGTATAACGGTTTAAATTTGATTTCAGTAACATTTGAAACTTGTAAATCTCGTATGGGGGAGATCATAATTGAAACTGATGAGTGATGACAGTTACATTTATCCTCATAAATGCCCACACTTGGTATAAGTTCAAGCTTTTGTTCTATTGCGTGAATTTATTAACATTCACCCCAACTCATTCCACGTGGCGAAGAAATAAGTCCCTATCCGGGCAAGGCAATCAATAATGAAGCACTTATCCAATATGACACGTTCAAAGCCGTTAAGATTACGGGGAACGACCCAAACTCTGTTGTAAAGACAAATTGGTACCAAAAGGTACGGCCACTTTTCCTGTGAAATTTTCATCACTGAAATATCCTTGAAAGTTGATATTATATATATATTTTTTTTTATCAATTTATGGGAAATCAACTAATTTAATTACATAAATACCCACATCAGTACAGTAAATGACGATTATGCCATGAAGTTTTTATGGGTCAGTGAAAAAACCAGTTTTTCCTATGAGTTTGTAAAACTTAACGTTGGGGTTTTTGAAAATTGAGAGGTGACAAAAGACCAATTTATCCCTGTGTGGTAGCAAAATTACAAAGTGAAGATATACAAAGAATGCGGCACAATTAAAATGTTTCATTTGCAACTGACGCAATTTGTATCGACTTTCTTCATGATTTAAAAGAAATCCTTTGTTCAAAAGAACATCAAATTTGTAATGAAATTCTTCTTGAATTACAAATAACACAAAATATGAGTTCAATATAGCAAAGGGAGTTTACAGTGAAGAAATACAAAAAAAAAAAAAAAAAAAAAAAAAAAAGCAATTTCAAAATGGTTCTGTTAGCAGCTCTTAAATACTAACATAAATCTTCTACAACATTGTATTTGTTGAGTTACATCTTCGAAAATTCTATTGCTCTTTAAGTCTGGCATGTCGCTCTAACATAGGTTTAGAAACTGTTTCCTTCATGGGCTTTGCCAATCTGATCTCCAGAAAAGTGTAGACAGACAAAGAGATACAACATGATTTTCAATAATAAAACAAAAAATATGGTTAGAAAATAGAAATATAGTTATATCAGATAAGATTAAGGGTCAGTTTGGTTCGGGGTTAAGTGACATTACTGGGGTAATGTCATCTTATATTACTTGATTACCACGTTTGGTTGTCAAGTAATATAAGATACCGGTAATCTTCAAATACCGGTAGTGGTTACTATTGGTAATATAAGAGGTAATCTGATTACCTCCATTTTCTTAGGTTTTCTGAGATTACCAGGGTTATAAGAGGTAATCTGATTACCTCCATTTTCTTAGGTTTTCTGAGATTACCAGGGTTATCTTTTTTTGTTACAATTTTATCCCTTATTAATAAAAATTTTGGACAATAATACTCCTACTTTAAAACAAATTTACATTAATATCCTATTTCAATTTTACCCTTGTTTAATTAAAATTTTGGACAATAATGCCCTTATATTTAAAATAATGTACGACCCCACTGCCACCAAGCAGCCACCACCACAGCCACCCAGCCCCACCGCCGACCAGCGGGTCAACACCCACGGACCACCGCCGAAAAATTGCCGGAGTCCTAAAAACACTGGAAATTCTGGGGAGGCTCCGGGAGGCTTCGTGGCCTTTTCGGCCATATTGGCCATGATGGCCGAAAACGGCCATATCGGGCCAGATCTATTCTGGCCATTTCCGGCCAGATCCCTGGCCATTATCGGCCAGGTCTGGCCAGGGATCTGGCCGTTAACAGCCAGATCGGCCAGATCCCTAGCCATTATGGCCAGATCTGGCCCGATATGGCGTTTTCGGCCATCAATATGGCCAAAAACGGCCATAGCGGAGCCTCTTGGTCACGGCGACGTACTCACGGGCACATCCGGCGGTGGTTCGCGGTGGCGGCTGGAGGTGGGGGTGATTCATCATAAATTAAAGTTTTATATAAGCGGGGGTGTTTTAGCTAAATCTGAAATATTGGGGGTTAAAAGAATTATTCAAAAATTAATAATAAAAATAATTTTATATTAATATTTAAAAGGGGGACAATTTAGTAATTTAAATAGCATACCCACCAATTTATTCCCTATAACCAAACATATTAATATAACATACCCACCAACTAACCAAACATATTTTTCTAAAGATTCCCAGTAATTTTTCAAGGTAATCTATCTTTCCAGTAATTCAATATTCCCAGTAATCTAACATTCCTGAACCAAACGCCCCCTAAGAGTTCACAAACAAATAAAAACACAACAGACTAAGTTTGCATGTGACTATATCAAAAAACCACAATTATATTGCAAAAATCACAGACCAGAGGATCATGAACTCATGCCTATGTTGCAAAAACCATAGCTACAATACTAAACCCTAATTAAATATACCACATACTTGAAAATTAAGCATCCTTAAAACCATAAACAAATAACCAATTCTTACTAAGCAGACTTATAAATGAAGATGAAACAGAAGGCATTCCAATGATACCTTATTTAAGAATCAATCAATAGATTTTTTCCAAGGAAAAACTGTAACTTGGAAAGAATCACACAGAACCAACACCAAAATCAATGAAATAGTGATATTAATAACATATCAATATGAAAAATCTCTAGAGTACGTCAAAACAAAAAACAATTCAACAATATATTTAACAATTTAATAAATTTATCAAACGAAAAAAAAATAGAAAACTCATCATCAAACAAAGGCATGCATACCAGAACCAAATTTACTTGAAACAAAAACTAAATCAGACACATGATAAAATGACAATGAAAATCATCATCAAGCACAAACCCACCAATCAAAATCAAATATTGCGAAACCCACTGCCCAAAAACAACAATTTTTTAAGAGAAAACAACAATTTTAAGCCTAATCTAAAATTAAGAGAAAACAAGATCCAAGGCTTTAAATTTTAATCCATGAAATTCAAAGTCCAACCTTTATAACTATTATGCCCAAGAACTAGGGCTGGCGCAAGCATGCGTCAGCAAGAACCAATCAGAATTCAAGAAGGCTTTCTGAAGCCAAGATGCAGCCACGTCCCGCAATGACCATAGAGGTAAGGCCATCGTCAGTAAGGCAGGTGAACGCCAGACCTATGAGTGGCTGGAAGTTGTCCACCTGTTGAAGCTGTGCGCGATTTAAGGATACCTCTCATACAGGCAACCAATTGGAAGCGAGTTAGAAATTGTACCACACCTGCCCGCACGAAGAATCATGATTGCCATCTTAGATCCTCCCACTATAAATAAAGGGCTCTCCTCCAGTTTATAGGATTGACTCATTCACCATCTAAAACACACACACACACTCTCTCTCTCACTCTACCCATTCATTCTCGCTATTGTAACTCAGCTCGCCGAGTGCGACCTGACTGTAACCCCCTATTAATATAATCACAGTGGACGTAGGATTTACTTTTGAGCATCCGAACCATTATAAAACCTCCTCTTGCCAATCTTTTATTTACGTTTCAATATCACCTTCAAATCTCTTGAATTCATCACGTGCAATTTCTTAGTCCGCTTAGCACTTTGCACATGCGAATAGTTGGTGTCAAAATCAAGCATCAACAATAACAAACAATCAAAATCATATTCTCACAGTAAAGCAATTCCAACCTTTCTTTCCCTTCCGCCTTTCTCCAACACAACAATGGGTTCTCTTTTTTACTTTATCTCCAGACCCACAAGCAGAAAAAAGAAAAGAAAAATAAACCAGGTACTAGTTGGCCTCCATGTGAGGAGGAAGTGAAGAACAAAATTAAGTGGATGCCGAAATTGGCCAGATCGTGGCGGAAGAGTGCGATGACTTTGTGAACTCACCCGATCTGCCACAATCTGGGCTTGAACCACCATGATCTAGTCCAGATCGTGGTGGACACCCTAAGTCGCAACGGATCTAGAACAACAAATCCGTTGTGATGTGATCTAGTGCTCCACATCGTAACCAGACAGATTGAAACAGCCGAATTTGTTTCCGGTGGCCGTGATATATTTTTTATGACTTTGATCCGTTGAAATTTTTTTGGTTTAATTCAAGAGAGAAGAAAGAGGGAAACAAAGAGATACAAGAAAAGAGAGACGAAAAAGAAAGGAGGAAGTTATCCATTTTATGATTCAGTTTGTTTTTGAATCTATTACTATTAATGGGCGCTATCATTTTGATAGTTCCATCCGGACTGATTGAGGCAAGCACTCCTAAAACCAGGGTTTGACAGGGTTTGCTTATTCCTCGAACGAGCTCAAAACTAGTTGCTTCCAGTTTCAGCTCAGTCAAGGCCTCATTAAAGAATTGCTTGAATCCTTGGCTTACCATTTATTTATGAGTTGGCTCCTTCCTTAATAGCAAAAGCTATATCGTCAGCGTAGNCTCCTAAAACCAGGGTTTGACAGGGTTTGCTTATTCCTCGAACGAGCTCAAAACTAGTTGCTTCCAGTTTCAGCTCAGTCAAGGCCTCATTAAAGAATTGCTTGAATCCTTGGCTTACCATTTATTTTTGAGTTGGCTCCTTCCTTAATAGCAAAAGCTATATCGTCAGCGTAGCGCACATACATACCTAATTCTCGCTTCTTTACTCATAAAGTTTTGCATCTTCACATCAAGTTGGTGAAGAAAAAAAAAGAAAGAGAATAGAAGAGAATGGATACGGAGAAAAAGATTTAAAATTAAAACATTTAGATGAAATTACTATATTATCCTTTAGCAGACAAAAATCTCTAAGAAAATACGATGGAAAGTATCTATTTGTCATTTCTAAACCTTTTAGGTACCAATGTTATGACAAACTTTAGGTAGGTGTAGACGTGTAGTTGTTCGACCTTAAGAATATAGGTATTCTACCTATATTCCCAATCATATTCTCCAAATATTGTTTGACACATTATTCCAGGAATAGTACTATATTTTTTAATTATTTTTAGACCCCTTAAATTCATTAATTTCATTAAATACCCCCCAAAAAAGTTTAAAAATTAACAAAAACACCCCTATTAACCCATACTTTCCAGATTTCGGCAACCACCGTCGGTGGTAGCCGAAATCTATACAACGGCCTACACCACGACGGCCACTAGCCAGTAGTTCACCGATCTGGCCTTTTCCGGCCAGATCCACAGTGGATCTGGCCGAAAAAGGTGGTCAACGACGGCCAAATCTTGGCCATTGTTGACCGAAAACGACGGCCAAATCTTGGCCATCGTTGACCGAAAACGACGGCCATATCTTTGGCCGTCATTGACCGAGAATGACGGCCATATCTTTGGCCGTCGCTGACGGCCAAAGATGGACTTCTTTGGCCTTTTCCGGCCGTCGACGGCCACATTTGGCCGTAGATCTGGCATTTTCCGGTCAGATCCGTGGTGGATCTGGCCGCAAAAGACCATAGTGACGCGTTACGACACAGATCTGACCTGGCTGTGTCGCAACGCAATTTTTCGACAAGATTCTGACAGTGGTAGCCGGAATCTGGCACTGCAGGTGGTGGGGGTGTTTTTGTCATTTTATATGTTGGGGTGTTTAATTAAATTAGTAAACCTAGGGATTTTTTTATAAATTTTTAAATTTTATCTCGTAACACTCTCCTATTCAACTACCCAATATTATTCCCAAAATCCTATCCAAAATAATAAACCAAATGCACCCAGATTATCCTCAAACATTGCCTTTGCCACGTGCTCTTCCCGCCTTATAGCGGACCCACATCTCCAAGCACGTGGCGTTATCACAATCGATTTCACGATAATTTCTCTGTCCTCTCTCAAAAAGGGCAAAAATATCCGTGATCAGATGCCGGTGGCTACCGTAGTTCACCATCCGGTTCCTCTGGTTCCATCGCTTCTCTCGGTTCCTCCGCCATACCTTGTTTCTTCACCTTTCCCCAAACTTGAAACGCTGCGTTTTAGGTTTAAGCATCGGCCGATTAATTTCAAAATTTCGGCGGGAAAGAAGCAAGTTCCCGCCTTACAGTCTCGGAAAGAAGAGCAAGGTTGTTAACTTTACTCAATTTAATCATCAATTTATACGAAATTTTGTTTATAGTTTGAATTTGATTTTTGAGTAAAACTGAATTACAGGTAGTGAAGAATTGTTATCACTAGATAATGAGAAGGCTAGTGAAGGACATGATTTGGGATGGTTACCTGCTTTTCCGCACGTGTTGTTAGCTTCTATGTCTAATTTTCTGTTTGGTTATCACATAGGGTGAGTCTCCGTTTATCCTGTTAATTTTACTGTTTTATCTCTTCGTAATTGTGCATTTCGAGAGAACTTTAGTAGAAAGTGACTTTGAGAGTTTGAGTACGATCTCATTTTCACCGTTCAAATGCTTATTCAAAATTATATGAATAAATAATTTTTTATCGCATTTTTTACCTGAAGAGCACTTTAAGAAGATCACCTATAAAGTGAAACGTTCTAATTGTGGTTGGGAATGGGAGTGCTTTTGTAGAAAGCATTTTAAGTAGAAGCACTTAAAGTGTCTTTATGAAGAACACTCGTAAAATTTTTAAAAAGAACTTCAATCGTTTGGAAAAAAATAAAAAAATATCTATATAGTAGATATCCAAGAAACACTTCAAATACTAAAAAATTTATAAAAGCACTTTTACCTGTCCGGGAACACCTTTAACGATGTCAAAAGCACTCAAGCACTCCTAAACATACTACAGTAACATAATCAGAATTTCTCCTGGTGATTGTTTGGTTACCAATAAGCTAATTTAAAGAAGAGGTGATAAAAATGATAAATACATGTGTTATAGGGAAATTTAATTATGACTTAATTTATTATATTTACTTTAGATAATTGGACTTTACAAGTTTTTGCATTGAAAAATTCAGGAACATCGATGAATATTTGCAGTTATCTGTTAATTTTGGTTTTAAAGTGAAATTTTCTGGAGCTACAATGTGTGTTTTGCAGGGTAATGAATGGTCCTATTGCTTCAATTGCTCAAGAGCTTGGGTTCAAAGGAAATCCAATTCTTGAGGGACTTGTAGTGAGCATATTTATAGCAGGTGCATTTATTGGAAGTATAAGCTCAGGTTCTCTGGTAGATAAACTTGGTTGTCGGCGAACTTTTCAAATTGATACAATACCGTTGATACTTGGTGCAGTTATAAGGTAATTCACATACATATTACAATGGTGTGCTCCATCGAAATCCTTTTGTCTGCTTCATCTCCCTCTGAATTTCTTTTTTGGGATTGCGGTTTTGGGTGGGGGTATAAGCACGTGGTTACTTTGGTTTGTACATGAGTTCATGTATTTTTCACTCTGCTATTGCTGTCTCCACAAATTATGGCTTCTTGATCTTATCATGATTTTGCTTTAAAGACATTTCTAAATTTTGACTCCTAACTTTAATCAGTGCACAAGCCCAGTCCTTGGATGAAATGCTATGGGGAAGATTTCTAGTCGGCCTTGGTATTGGTGTGAACACAGTTCTTGTTCCAATTTATATTTCAGAGGTACTGCTTATTAGCAAATATGCTGAATTTACTATTATACTCACATCACATGATGTCAAGAATTTTCATCCTTTTTATGCCTTCTAGTAATGGGAATGGGTGAAAATTTAGCATCTTCTTGCCTGTTCATATCAACTCTTGTTGTTTATTCAATTTTGTCTCTTGTTGGTATAGGTAATAGTAATTTGTTTTAGTGGACAATATTACAACTCCTAAGTAATCATCTAATTGTAATTCTCACTAAACATCTATTTCTCGGTTTGTTTTAACTTTTTTAGGTTGCTTCAACAAAATATAGGGGTTCACTGGGAACCTTGTGTCAGATTGGTACTTGCGTTGGGATTATTGCATCATTGTTTCTAGGAATTCCTGCAGAAGATGATCCACATTGGTGAGATTCTTTTCATTTTTATTTTTTAATTGTTTCCTCCTAGTTGCTGATGAGATATGCTGTTAGTTGCATTTAGATCTATCACTACAGATCTAAGCTTACTCTTATGCTTGTGTGACGTTTATTTATGTTCTTGTGATATCCTGCATGCATTTATGGACAGTTCCTTCTGCCATGTACAGTGTAAAATTCCTGATATTTTTTTACGAGAGGATCCCGGAACTTTACATTTAATTAAACAATGTTTTTCAGGTGGAGAACAATGTTCTATATTGCAAGTGTCCCTGGTGTTGTTCTTGCACTTGGTATGGAGTTTGCAGTGGACAGCCCTCGCTGGCTATGTAAAGTATGACTTGTTTCACCTTTTGATAGAAAAATTGAATAGCTTTGGGTCTCGTTTGAAAAAGCTGTCTTATGGTGTTTTGTAGGTAGGTATGTTGAATGATGTCAAAGCTGTTATCAGTAATCTTTGGGGAGAATCTGAAGTTGACAAAGCAATTCAGGAGTTTCAGTCAGTCATAAAAAATGACGGTAGTGATCTGGACAGCCAATGGTTGGAACTCCTTGAGGAACCACACTCAAGAGGTTGTATCAAGGTGGCTTTTTGAGTATTGCATTTATGGCATATTGATGTTGCAAAAATGTTTTGCTTTATGAGATAGCTACTCATTTCATGTACAATATAATATTCTTTTCTTCCCCTAACCCCTCTCCTTTTTGTATATTACGTTTTTAAGTAGTTGCATAATGCCTTGGCTTGGAATTCTATCCTAATAGTGATTTTAAATTGTAATTTAGCTATATATGTCGGACGAGCATACAAATCAAAGTTTTATGATAGTTTTCCTTCGTATGGGTGCAGTTACATTCATTGGAGGTGCCCTTTTTATGCTTCAACAATTTGCGGGCATAAATGGAGTCCTTTATTTTTCATCATTGACTTTCCAAGATGTTGGAATTACAGATGGTGCTTTGCCAAGCTTATTTGTTGGAATTACAAACTTTGCAGGTATGAGATCTGGGAAATTTTTTTAGTACATTCGTAAGTTGAATTATGCTTGCTTGTTTGGCAGCCACTGATTCTTGCTGTCTGGTGGACATGTTCAGGTGCACTTTGTGCATCTTACTTAATGGATAAGCAAGGCAGGAAGCAGCTTCTAATCGGAAGTTACAGTGGTATGGTGAGTCAGTAAAATGCTTTTGCCAAAATTAAACTTATGATGGAAAATATCAATAAGCATTACCATGTGCATTAGAAAAAGGAGAATCTTGTGGGAGGGGCACTATCAGAACGTATCACCACAAACACAAATAAATGGGGGTTTGATGGTGTCAAGAAGTTCATTCATTATTGGGTAAAAGAGGTGTTTTTTTTTAACGGTTCCAGGATCTTCTTTTTCTTTTTTTTTTTTTTTTTTTGGGATTTGGGATCGTAGGTAAATGGTGCCATCAACCACCCTCTGATCTTAGAGAAAAAAGTGTGAACTCTAGTTGTACTCTGCTTTTGATTTCTAATTTTCTTTCTTTGCAGGCAGTTTCAATGTTTCTTGTTGTCTGTGCTATCAGTTTGCCGTTAGATGAAGATTTGGGTCACAACTTATCAATTCTTGGAACTCTTTTGTAAGCTTTATTTGCCTTTTAGCTTAATGATGAAAACAAATTAATTCTTCCAATTGATTATCCTAAGGGTCACCTTTTCTTTTTTCCTGAACTAAAAAAAAAAAATGATTCAAGATAAGTGAGGCTGTGAGCATGCTCGGCTACTTGTTAAAACCTCTTGCTGGTTGTTTATTTATCTATTTTTTTATGATTCAGGCTTGTCAAGTTTTTGCTGATCAAAGCAATCTAGTTGAGCTTTAGCTCCTGCTTGCTCAGCCCTGGTTGGCTGTTGAACTCAAAAGAACCGTTCTTTTATTGAGTTGTTAAATAGTTCTCACAATAGGAAAAATGAAACACTTTAAAAGATTAATGGTTGATGGCACCAAAATAATTTTTGTTTTTAATTAATTTGGACAAGTCCACTGATCTCACTCTCACCTATGCTTTCATATAGGTACATGTTCACCTTTGCTATTGGAGCTGGCCCTGTAACTGGTCTTATTATACCAGAGCTCAGCAGCAGCAGGACACGTGGGAAGATCATGGGATTTAGTTTCTGTGTTCATTGGGTATGTAATGTTCAGTTTTGAGTATATTGGCTATTGCAACTTCTATATACATACTAAAAGCTATAATTGCCATTTGTCAATTATTAACTTATGTTGAAATCTAATGGGAGCAGAAATTATAGGTTCATTACTGCAACTAGCGCAATTTCACCCTAATATTGGATAGGATGGTATTAAATACATTGCCAAAAAGAAAACAAAATTGCTTTCTACTTGTGCTCCACTGCTCCTGAAATCTTGATAAGATTTGTTTATCTTGTTCATGGTGAAGTTTTTTTCTCTGAACTTGCACATGTGCGTTGAATTAGGTTTGTAATTTCATGGTGGGTCTATTTTTCCTCGACTTAGTGGAGATGTTTGGAGTTGCTCCAGTTTACGCTGGATTTGGTGGTGTTTCTCTGTTGTCAGCATTGTTTGCTTATTACTTTATAGTGGAAACTAAAGGACGCTCTCTTGAAGAAATAGAAATGTCAATGAACTCCAATTACCAAGCTGGAGATAAATGACTGGCATTGATTGAGATTCACAGAAGATGAAGAATTCCTCTGCTTGAGCTTAACATCAAAGATGCTTTTTTAAAGATCACCACATTCGATACTGTGAAGGTTTCCAACTGATGATCCCCGATGTGCAATTGCAGTGACTACTTTTCAATCATTATTCTTTCAGAAACATAGGAAGATGACATTGCCAAAATGGCATTCTCTGTAGTTACGTTGCTGCTGATATTGGGAGCAACTCACTGCGTAATGAGGGATGTGTTCAATTTTTTTGGGATATAGAGCTGTATAATATAATCTTCTAAAATCATAATTGTGTGCCTTCTCTCTGTACAAACTCTAGGTGCATTTAAGGAATTCCATTCTCGTATTGAATCTAAAAATTTGGATTTTAGAGTATGAACGTTTCTGTTACATTGAAGGAGTATAGACATTGAACTGAAAAGAAAGATTTAAAAGGTACTGTTTAGTATTTTACCAAATATAGTTAATACTAAATTGGATAATGTTCATGTAGACAATGATACCTAATTTTATTTTGGCATCGTTTTTTCGATCCGCAAATACTCGCTTTATCCATAAAGTGTTTCCTATTCCAATTCATAAATTCATTGAGTATTTAAACAAATGTATTTGAATCTGATCTTAAAGCTCGTATATAATATATAGGTCACTTAATAATCGGACCAAAAGGGAACGATGAATAAACAAAAGTGACGATTATATTACAATCAGTTAAAAAAAAAAAAGGTTCACAAATCTCTTCATACTTTTCCAGTAGTAATTAAATCCAATCCTATTATGTAATACTGATCCTTAATATTAAGTAACAAACAAAATCATAAACATAACATATCATCATCCAACCTTATTTAGGGTTTGAATTTATTAATAAATTTAAACATGATTTTTGAACCAAATGTGACACCATATCATCATCCAACCTTCCAAGATTCCATCAAACTTACATCTCCAAGATTAATTATTAGCTCAAGAACAAAATAGAAGCTTCCTCCGCTAGTGGGGACCATCTTGCTGGTGGACTGCCACGTGTATACCCCCACTTGACCGTTTACCTGTCACTGTCAACCAGCCAGAATAAGTGTACCATTTCCTTTCTTTTTCCCCCTTCTATGAAACCACCATACTTGAACCTGGCTAACCTGGTGTCTACGGCACTGTATATAAACTTTTTTTTTAGGGTTTTTACTTTTTGAATGTGCGAAACGATGTCTTCGTCCACAGAGACGAGCAACGGAGATCAAGCGGTGGTTGAGCTGATTGTGTGTGACGCATCACCATCATCAGTTGATGCTGAGGTTACAGCCTCCGAGGAAATTACTCCTCTCTTAATTCAATCTGAGAAACCCAAGATCAACATTTTCTCAGTCTCTTATTCTCGAAGAAAGCCTCGGGTATATGTGAAACCCTAATTTAATCTGTTTATTATAATCGAACTTCTTTTTAGTTACTGTTTATTGTACTTTATTATCTGGTAAATTTACAATTATAATTTAATTGCAATTTCTTTCTAATTAGCTGTCGTATATTAGATTACATACTTGGTTTGAATGAAGAATAATGAAGAGAAAGATAAGCGACGTGAAGGAACATTAAAACTTGAAGTGATTAAATAGTTGGGCGCTAGAAAGAATGTTGCTTCAATATGCATGTGCCCTGACTAACTAATTGGTTAACCATTACATTTGAAATTGAAAACAAGAAGAATCACTTTTTTGATTGACATTGTGACTCTGATGTGTATTAGCAGGAACAAGTGATAGAAACGGAGACATTACCACTAACTCGTTTCTTGTTGTGGGTGTGGAATGGATCTAGATACTCAGGATTAATATGTATGGCCGTATCATCAACTATCTACTTTTTCATGGAATTGATTTCTGATATTTTTACTGGTAAGTACCCTTTGTTACACTTTATGGTAGTTTGATCTCAAGCCACTTTCTGTGTCCTATCTGATATTATATATAATTTATTGGCCTTTGGCAGAGTTCTAAGTTTCTATACCAATATAGNAACAAAATCATAAACATAACATATCATCATCCAACCTTATTTAGGGTTTGAATTTATTAATAAAATAAAACATGATTTTTGAACCAAATGTGACACCATATCATCATCCAACCTTCCAAGATTCCATCAAACATACATCTCCAAGATTAATTATTAGCTCAAGAACAAAATAGAAGCTTCCTCCGCTAGTGGGGACCATCTTGCTGGTGGACTGCCACGTGTATACCCCCACTTGACCGTTTACCTGTCACTGTCAACCAGCCAGAATAAGTGTACCATTTCCTTTCTTTTTCCCCCTTCTATGAAACCACCATACTTGAACCTGGCTAACCTGGTGTCTACGGCACTGTATATAAACTTTTTTTTTAGGGTTTTTACTTTTTGAATGTGCGAAACGATGTCTTCGTCCACAGAGACGAGCAACGGAGATCAAGCGGTGGTTGAGCTGATTGTGTGTGACGCATCACCATCATCAGTTGATGCTGAGGTTACAGCCTCCGAGGAAATTACTCCTCTCTTAATTCAATCTGAGAAACCCAAGATCAACATTTTCTCAGTCTCTTATTCTCGAAGAAAGCCTCGGGTATATGTGAAACCCTAATTTAATCTGTTTATTATAATCGAACTTCTTTTTAGTTACTGTTTATTGTACTTTATTATCTGGTAAATTTACAATTATAATTTAATTGCAATTTCTTTCTAATTAGCTGTCGTATATTAGATTACATACTTGGTTTGAATGAAGAATAATGAAGAGAAAGATAAGCGACGTGAAGGAACATTAAAACTTGAAGTGATTAAATAGTTGGGCGCTAGAAAGAATGTTGCTTCAATATGCATGTGCCCTGACTAACTAATTGGTTAACCATTACATTTGAAATTGAAAACAAGAAGAATCACTTTTTTGATTGACATTGTGACTCTGATGTGTATTAGCAGGAACAAGTGATAGAAACGGAGACATTACCACTAACTCGTTTCTTGTTGTGGGTGTGGAATGGATCTAGATACTCAGGATTAATATGTATGGCCGTATCATCAACTATCTACTTTTTCATGGAATTGATTTCTGATATTTTTACTGGTAAGTACCCTTTGTTACACTTTATGGTAGTTTGATCTCAAGCCACTTTCTGTGTCCTATCTGATATTATATATAATGTATTGGCCTTTGGCAGAGTTCTAAGTTTCTATACCAATATAGGGTAATCAGTAAAGACAGTTCCACGAAGTATCACTCATCATGTCAATTAGGGATCAGGTTCTCTTTTTGCATACTCTTTTAGAACATCCAACCATATCTTATTCCATTGAAGATTGGAAAGATTCTTTAATGTTTTACAGCTATGAGGAAGAAATCAAAGTTACTTCTTAAACTTTAGCTTGTGTTCAGTGTGAGGTTAGATAGGGTGCATGGCTTAGTTGCATGACTAGCAATTTTTTTTGTTAGTTATTGTAAAGCTTATTTCAAGAATTCTTGGATATTGTCCTGTTTGGCTCTACATAGACTTGAGCATTGCATCTCAGTTTGAACACTGATTGTAATTTTTTTTTTTTTTTTTTTTTGTAATTTTTTTTTTTTGGAATGCCAGTTCAGTCTATTCCCTTGTTTGAGACTGCATTTACAAGATGCACAATAATAATGATATTATCATATTTATGGTTAAGAAGAAGTGGACAGCCAATATTTGGGCCAACAAATGCTAGGAATCTTTTGATTTCAAGAGCCCTCACAGGATATCTCTCGTTGTTCAGTTTTGTCTTTTGGTAAGTTTCACTTCATATCCATGGTACCTGCATATGGTATCGGATTATATTTATATTAAGAGTAGAAAAACACTCTATTTGTTTATGTAGAACAGCGTATAACTTATACCTTACTAGTAAATCCTTGAATCACCTTCTATCACTACTGAAAATTTTCAGAGGATTTGCTGCTTCTTAGACATTTAGTGGATCTCATTACTAAGATCATATGATTAAGGATGTTTCTTCAGTACATTACTTTCTGATGAGCATATTAGATTAATTTGTTGAATTTTATCATAACTTGTGATCATACGATGTTTACATTTAATGTTTGTTACTCATTAGATGAATTTAAATTCTGTATTATGCTTAGGATTTTCATTGTCTTGTCAGCTTTAATCTTTGGAAAAAGTATAACTTTCAGTTTTCTCTTTTTCCTTTCCAGCATTCAGAGTTTACCTTTGTCTCAGGCTGTTGTATTAAACTTCACTACTCCAGTTATGGCTTCAATTATGGCAAGAATTGTTTTGCGTGAGAACTTAAAAATTTCTGACATTGGAGGTATGGTAGTATTTTCTTTCTTCTATCTTGAATCTTGGTATAGATTATAGGAAGTTGAAAATTGTTAAATAGGAAGTGATTGCTTTCTTAATCATTCTTCCCTTTCCAGGTCTTGCGTGCAGTTTCTTCGGTGTGCTCTTCATTTTTCAACATATGTTTACTACACAAGGTAGAGAAGTGAGTTAAAGAAACTGAAAACTAGTAAGAATTCATTAGTACTTGTCTTTGATTCCATTACATGCTTTATTTGTGTGTGTGTTGTTGCTATGCTGCTGCTGTTGATGCTTTCTTAGAGATAAATCTAGCCTTGTCAGTAGCCTGCTAAATGCATCATAAGCCTTCTGTTATCTCTATCTCTGTTTCTGTCTGTCAGTTTCTTGCCATCTGTTAGCTGCTTTTTTTTTTTTTTTTGTTTTTTTCTATATGGGATTAGGATCAATGGCACCATATTCTTACCCTATTACTTACACAATTTTTAGACTAGTGGATCCAAATACTTTGAATAACTAAGATTCCATCTAACACATGTCCATTCCAAAGTGCATTTATTGCCTTTATTGAACTTATGCAGGAGAATTTATCTCTTTTTTTGTCAGGAGAGTTAGTTAAAAATGGGAAAGCAAGTAATTCGAATGTTAGGGAAAGCCACCATATATATGCCATCTTGGTTGGATTAATTTCATCAATAACTGGTGGAATCAACTTCTGCCTTATAAAAGCTGGAGCAAAGGCGTCTGATCAACCTGTGTGAGATATCTTACTTTCTTGATCTGAAATTATGTTGTGCTCTTTGACTTCTATAATTTTGCTGCCATTGATTTTCGTCCTTGATTATTTAACCTGCAATTTTTCAGGGTCACTCTATTCTCATTTGGCGTACTTGCCAGCCCTGCTGCTGCGATATGTGCATTTGTCTTTGAGGTAAGTTCTGCATAGTAAACATATAGTGTTTACTGTTTGGCAGAAGTGATTCACATCTCGTATTAATTAAATGGTGGATCCCTTTTGCTTGGGTGGATATATTCCACACTCACACCAAAAAAATAAAAAATAAAAAAAATTGGAACACACAAGAGTGTGAGAGTGGATGGTGGTTCCCACATCACTTGAATCGTGTTAGCCAACCTTTCTTTTACACATGGAGTTAGGCTGCCTTTGCGCATGAAGTTTCTTGTTTTGGTGGACATTTTGTTGTTAGTCATTACCTAGTCACATGAAGGATGACTGAGTATGGAATCTTTTACATTGATATAGTCATATATGGAGAACTGTAACTGATAGGAAGCTAAAAAATTAACTCAGTAGTAACTGTGGAGAAAAAAAGAAAAACTTTCAATAATTAATCTGGTAGATATTGAACTTTTGCATTATTGTTGACTAGGAGATATTATATTCCAAACACTTGAGCTGGATGAGATTGTAATCTACTGAGATCATAACTTTTGCATAGATTGTCTGTATGTGTTCTGATTGTTTCTCAACTATTTTAACTTTAATGATGCAGAAACTTGTGCTGCCAAGTCTTTATTCTATTCTCCTGATGCTAGTACTTGGTGTTCTGGCTTTCTTGGCAGAGGTGAAATTCTGGCAATTATATCTCTGCGTGATTGTAGCACTAAATATCAGTTTCTTCTTCTTCTTCCTTTAAATCATTTCTCACCTTGCTTTGGTTACAAATTGACTTCTAACATTTGTGCTCAATGTAGGTATTTTTAGCCCGGGGACTTCTGCTAGAGAAAACCAGCAAAGTTGTAAATGTCCAATACATAGAGGTATGGTATTTTATCCTATGTCATCATCTAGAAATATCAAGTAGGACATGTGTTTTGGATTCTCATATAGTGATCCTCTCTCTGCAAAGCTGACTGCGTTAATCTAATTTGACAACTCAAGAGTGGTAGTCGTGCCAATGTTTATTATTATAGGTTGTGGTGAATAGAAATGAATGAATAGAACATTTTGGAATTTCTTATTTTTGGTTTTTTCAGGCTGATAAATTGGGTTATGATAATTGTGACTGATATCTCATCAAATACATTTATTCGTGAGTTTCAGGTTGCCCTTACACAGTTATGGGGCATTGGATCGTTTAAGATAGCGCCATTGTTTGGGCGACTCCTGGGGTGTTTTCTTATTTCTCTTTCTGTGTGTTATACCATGTTTATTGGTCCCGATAAAGAGATGAATGACATGGCTTAGTTTTTCGGTGTTGGAAGACATGTATCATCCTATTCCTTCTCGTAATCAACTTGCCATTTTTTCCCAATTTTTAAATTTTATAGAATATCTTGTGCATTTTTCACCTCCTTGTTAGCTGACTTCTTAATCTATACCACATTACATGATTTGATTTCAACTTAAATTCGTACCATGGTATTAGTAGTTTCACACATTTCCTAATAAAATGTCAATTTTTAACCAAAAGAAACCCCCAAATGCCATACACTCTTTGGTCTTGCGTAGACAGAAGACTCGCTATTTTTGTTTGCAGTTCCTAACAGAAATAGAACCTGAATTGTGCAACCCATTATATTAATTGATCATCTATTCTATAGGGGTCTATTAAGTGTAGCTAAAGATTCAAATGATTTTCAAATAACAGCAGAAATCTCCGTTTAGTTCTAATTTCATGAAATATGCCCTTGTACAAGGCGTATATGCTCGAGTGCATGCAAGATATCTTGTCCAGAATTAACGAATGTATCAACTTTTTCAATGAAATTCAGATTAGAAGTTATAAATGCATTATTTTGTTAATGATATTAAGAAATTGATTCAAAGTGCACACACCTTAAATTGGTTCAACAACATGTCGTTTACCCACGGGATAAATGAAAATCGGAACTGCTTTCCATGTAACTTTGCTGTATATTTAGTCCATCTTCAATTCTTAATATGACAAAGAACCCAGAGTTTAAAAAATAAATAAATTAAACTTTCACCGGGCAATCTTCCGATCAATCTGAAATTCCAAAAAACAGTTTCAGGATGGCTAGGAATCGAGAAAAGAAATAGTTCAAAAGGATTTATATAGAACTGGCGTTTAAAGCCTGATTTGGAAGAACAAACTTCCATTTTTAAGTTTATCCTTTACAATTTGGAATCTAATGGCTTTTAATCATCATCTTCCAGGTGTTGGCCCAGAGTCAGACCACAAGCCATGTCAAAAGCATCAGGACTAGTATAATTTTTGTTNTGAGGGTAACATCTTTCAGAATATCAAATTCCTTCCTGATGAAATCAAATTTAGGAACCCATCTATAATCTCTCCGCATCTTTAGTTGGAAAAAGAAGGATGAGGAAAAGAAATGGCAAAGAACTTGAAAAGTAGGTAAACTTTTGATGATAAAAACTTATGTATTGATTTGATATAAATAATTATACTACGTGCATGCATGCACCAGTTAAATGATGAGATGAGAGTTGGAAATTAAGTGTGTTCAACTCACTAATGAAATGCAAAATAAAGAGGCTTAACGATTCAACAACATTTCATTAGCTAAAGCCCAAATTCCTCTAGCAAAAGCCCGACAAGCATCTAAATTATCTTCAACTGACGCCCCTTTCAAGACCTTTTTCGAATTAGCTTTCGTTAAGTTGAGTTCCAAAGCCTCATTCGTCATTGGATCCTTCTTTGAGGCAAGCTTAATATTTACCATTTTATCCTCAAATAATTGCTTAGTTTTATCCTTATGATTACCAAGAAGCTCAAGTTCAAGATCATCGTCATATTTGCTACCAATGGCGACCAAAACCGTAGGCATTCTTTACTTCTTTGAATTAGAATAATCAGATTTCCTACTAGGAGACGCCTCAGCTACCCTCTTTTGCTTAGAAAAGTCCCTCTAAGACTCAATTGTTTGGAGTGAGTACATTTCCTGCATGGCTCTTCCTCATACTAGGCAAAGATGTAGTAGGTAAATTTCTTCTTGTATACTTTGATGATTGTTCATCTTGGTTTTCTTCTTCGTGGCCTTTGATAATCTCAAAGTATTTTAAGAAGACTCCCTAAACTCACTAGAAACTATAAGTACAACCTCATCATTTTCATGAGAAACTAGTATGACAAAATAATCCTTCCCAACCAATACGCTTGCGGGACATATCTTTAGATATTAAAAATCTACAGTTGTGGAACAGACTGAACTTGTGAGGTTGACGCCACTGATGATCTGTTGGACCTACACACACAAAGAATGTTCCAATGGGCATCTTGGGGATGAGTTGAGCCATGTGGCAAAGAGTCGAGGTGTCTTGGGGATAAGCCGAGTTGTGAAGAGTCGAGTAACTCTTCTAAAGAGGAGACTTCAATGAGTGGACGCCTTAGGGATGAGCAGAGCTGAGTCGTGAAGAGTCGAGTGACTCTTTTAGATAGGAGACTTCAATGAGTGGGCATCTTAGGGATGAGCTGAGTTGAGTCATAAAGAGTCGAGTGACTCTTCTGAAGAGACTTCAACGAGTGGGAGTATTGAGGATGATGAATGAGGCCGAGTGGCTGAGTGAGCCCATGTGAGGGTGGTCAAGTGGTCAAGTAAGGTCGTATCAGGTTGATGGAGGTTGAATGAGGCTGAATATGGCCATGTGAGGTCGAATATGGACGAGTGAGGCCGAGGGAGGCCTAGTGAGGTCGAGTGAGGCTAATGAGGTTGTGTGAGGCCGAGTGATTAAGTAGGGGCCAAGTGATCCAATGAGGCCAAATGCAACCGAGCCGACTAGAAGGCCAAGAGTGAGACTGAGCTGACTGGAAGAGTGAAGGCTGAACCGACCAGATGAATAGAAGCTGAGAGTGCCAATTTGAGTCTCGACTATGGTGAGGGGGCTTTAGTGTTTCCAATCATGATATGAGTTGTTTGTGTAGAGCAAGTCGTTGGTAGTTGGATTATTGTCAAGGCCCCACAGTGGGCGCCATACTGTAGATTGTAAAAATCTATGGTTACGGAATGGAAGAATCTTGTGAGTTTGAGGCCACTTACGATCTGCTAAACCTGTATACAAAGATATAAACGCAAAGCTTACAAGGAACACTAGTGTGGTGTCTGCCGTAGGCACTACAATGCTCAAATTAGTAAGGCTAAAAAAGGCTATTCAGTGAGAGCTAAGGGGAGGAAAGGTTTACCAGAGTCTCATCAGAGACTAAAACTACGACGAAGGTGACGATGTTTCTTAGGAGTAAGAACTTTAGGAGCAAGTAGGTGGTATTGAGATTGGATCCACAATGTGAGGTTAGGACTCTATTTATATAGTGAGCTTAGGAGCTTGAATCCTAGTAGAACTCTAGGTTCACAATGTCGGAGTTTGAGTAAATAAAAAAGTCATGATTTACTTGTCTTTGTAGGAGTAAGAGTCTTAATTCATGTAAGATTCGTGATCTTAGATGAATTAGCATGTAGATGAAATAGGGTGTATATAAATTAGGATATGAATAGAACCTTGGGTTTTTTGGAGAGGCCATAAGCCGATGGCTTGAGCCCAAGTGAGCTTAACTGTTGAATCATCCATTTTTGTTAAGTAACTTGATTTGTGGAATGGGCTAAATTGTAGAGTGGATTCAATGATAGGCCCAATCAAGGTTGGGTCAGGGCATTGGGCAATGTAGTGCTTATTTTATGTTTGGGCTTGATAAGACCCATTACGATTTTTGGACCATACAACATCTAAAAGTTGGTCACCTTTTTGTAAAGTGTTGGAACCGTAGACGCCCTTTAGCATCATTTCTTGTAAAAACTGGATCCTCTCTTCATCCAACTTAGTGAAACAACTTAAAGGAGATGTTTTTCCAAAACTCTTTTGTAGGAACTGATGATATAGTTTTGGAGCCGACCAATTACCGCCCACTATTGCATGTTGCTCTTTTGAAAGTTTTCTAGAATCGAGATTGCCTAAAACAATAGCATGACCATGGTAGGCACACAAGTAATAATAATCTTGTTCTTCCTTGATATTAACGAGCTTGTAATAGTAGAAAATGTCGAATAAACTCAAGTCCCAACCATTAGTGATGTTCAAGACAAGCGCAATATAATGGATTCTGAGGGAATTGAGATTAACTTGCATAGGAGTAAGATTGAGTTTGTAAAAGAAATTATGAAGGAAATGATGAAGGCGGAATCTAATTTTGGCAAAGTGTTTTTAGGAAAATACAATTTCTCCTTCTAGACCTTGTCTAGATGTTATGTCCTTGCCTTCTGGCGAAACTCTGAGGGTAACATCTTTTAGAATATCAAATTCCTTCCTAATGAATCAAACTTAGGAACCCATCTGCAATCTCCCTACATCTTTAGTAGGAAAAAGAGGGATGAGGAAAAGAAACGACAAAGAAGAACTTGAAAAATAGGTTAACTTTTGGTGATAAAAACTGATGTATTGATTTGATATAAATAATTATCCTACATTCATGCATGCACCAGTTAAATGATGAGATGAGAGTAGGAAATTAAGTGTGTCCAACTTAATGATGAAATGCAAAATCAAGAGGCCTAATGATTCAACAACATTTCATCAGCTAGAGCCCAAATTCCTCTAACAAAAGCCTAACAAACTTCTGAACTACCTTCAACCAACTCCCTTTTCAAGATCTTTTTCCCATCAGCTTTCGTTAAGTTGAGTTCCAAAGTCTCATTTATCATCAGATCCTTCTCTGAGGCAAGCTTGATATTCACCATTTCATCCTCGAATAATTGCTTAGTTTTACCCTTATGTTTGTCAGAAGCTTAAGTTCAGGATCATCATCATATTTGCTACAAGTGTCGATCTAAATTAGGCATCCTCTGTTTCTTTGAATCAGAATAATCTATTTCCTACTAGGAGACACCTTAACTACCCTCTTGTGCTTATAAAAGTCCCTCAAAGACTCAACTATTTGGACCTTTTTTTGGAGTGAATACCCTTCCTACATGGCTCTTCTTCATACTAGGCAAAGATGCAGTAGGTAAATTTCTCGTTGTATACTTTGATGATTGTTCAACTTGGTTTTCTTCTTCTGTGGCCTTTAACATCTTTGAGTATTTGAATAGACTTCTCCAGACTCTTAGAAACTACAAGTACAACCTTAGCCTTTTCTTGAGAAACTGGAGTATGACAAAAATCCTTCCCAACCAATACGCTTGCAGGACACATCTGTAATGGTAAAAATCTATAGTTGCAGAATTGACTGATCTTGTGAGGTTGAGGCCATTAACGATCTGCGGACCTCACACCATAAGGAACAAGCACAAACTCATAGGGAACATCGGTGTGGTGTCTGCATAGGCCACTCTAACACTCAGTCATAAGGCTGAAAAAAGCTATTTAATGAGGGCTAAGGAGAAAGGTATAGGGGGTCTTGTCGAAGACTAGAACTATGGTGAAGTGATGGTGGTTCTTAGGAGTAGAACTTTGGGAGCAAGTAGGTGGTATTGAGATTGGATCCACAATGAGGTCAGCCTCTGTTATGTGTGAGCCTAAGCTTGAATCTGATAGAACTCTAGGTTCTAATGGCAAATTTGAGGAAATTGGAAAGTCTAATTTATTTGCCTTTGTAGAGAAGAGTCCTAATTCATGTAAGATTTGTGATCTAGATGAATTAGGATGTAGATGAAATAAGTTTAGACGAATTAGCATACAATGGAACTTTGGGTTCTTTGGAGAGGTCGTGGGCTAATGGGCTTGAGCCCAATGGGCTTAACTGTCGAATCGTCCATTCCTTAAGTAACCTGATTTGTGGAATGGCTCAATTGTAGAGTGAATCCAACTGTGGGCCCAACCGGGGTTGGGTCATGGCATTGGGCCATGTAGTGCTTATTTCATGTTTGGGCTTGATAAGACCCGGTACGATTTTTGCCCATACAACATCTAAAGATGGTCACCTTTCACTAAAGTGTTGGAATCATAGATGCCCTTCAGTGCCGTTTCTTGTAAAAATCAGATCCTCTCTCATCCAACTAGTGAAGCAACCTAGACGAGATACTTCCCCAAAACACTTTCGTAGGGACTGACGATATAGTTCTAGAGCCGACCAGTTATCACCCCTTATTACAGTTTGCACTTTCCAATGTTTTTCAAAATCGGGATTGCCTAAAACAATAGCACGACCATGGTAGGCACGTAGGTTAATAATCTTGTTCTTCCCGATATTAACGAGCTTGTAACAATGGAAATTTTAGATAAACTCAAGTCCCAACCATTAGTGATGTTCAAGACAGGTGCAAATATTGAGATTAACCTACATAGGAGTAATATTGAGTTTGTAAAAGAAATTATGAATGACAGGATGATGGTGGATTCTAATTGCGGTAAAGTGTTTGTATGAAATTACATTTTATCCTTCTTTTAGACCCTATCCAGATGTTACGTCTTGGCCTTTTGGCTAAACTTTGAGGGTAACATCTTTGGAATTCAAATTCCTTCCTGATGAAATCAAACTTAGGAACCCATCTATAATCTCCTCGCATCTTAGTTGGAAAAAGAGGGATGAGAAAAATGGCAAAGAAGAACTTGAAAAATAGGTGACTTTGATGATAAAACTTATGTTTAGTTATTTAAATAATTATTACGGGCATACATACCCCAGTTAAATGATGAGATGAGAATAGGAACTAAGTGTGTCCACTCACTAATGAAACGCAAAATTGCTTGGGCAGAGGTGAGCTGCCATCATTTTGGATGGCGATTCGAGAGCTGATTTAAAGCATTTATATATATAGTTAACCTATCTTCAAATTGTGACTTTTGAAATTGGAGATAAACTTGAGCAAAGGTGAGCTGCCATCATTTTGGATGGCGATTCAGGGCTGACTATGCCTAAACGCTCATTTCCTGCTCGAATCAGAGTGTAAGCGTAAGAGTGCAAGTGTATAGTTAATCATAATATCAATTGTGACTCTTGAAATTGTAGATAACTTGGGAAAAAGTGAGATGCCATCACTTTGTGTGGCGGTTAAGGATCCAATTGTTGATTGAAAGCATTATATAAGGAGAGTTTCGATTTTATATATCCTTTTTTTTTTTTTTTTTTTTTTTTTTTTTTTTTTTTGCTTGAATTGCTTCATTTTCCACTAGAATTAGGTGTAGTGCAAGAGTGCAAGCGTACAGTTAATCATACTGGCTAATCAAACTGTGACTCTTGAAGATAAACTTTGGTAGAGGTGAGCTACCATCATTTTGGTGGCGGTTCGAGAGCCAATCGTGATTGAAAACTTAATATAGAAGAGTTTCCATATATATTTATATAATTGCCTGAATTACTTCATTTCCCACTAGAATCAGAGTGCAAGTGTACAATTTATCATAACCATGTTTATCAAACTTGACTCTTGAAATTGAAGATAAACTTGAGTAGAGGTGAGTTGCCGTCATTTTGGGTGGCGGTTCGAGAGTCAACGCTGATTGAAAGCATTTAATATATATGAGATGTTCCATTTATAATATATATATATATATTATTATATATATATATATATATTATATATAATATATTATATATATATATTATTTTTGCTTGAATCGCTTTATTTCCTGTTAGATCAGAGTGTAATGCAAGAGTGATGTACAGTTATCATAACCAGTCTAACAAATCAGCAGTGTAGGGTAAACTCTCATAACACTTTCAGCTTTTAGGGTTGTTTCTATTCAAAAGCCCCAAATCAATTTTTACACATTTAGGGTTTGGGTGGGTTTGTCAATTTTAAAACTATAAAATTAGGTATTGCCCCTTGATAGTTTCAAAACTATCACACAACACTCAAGCTCACTAAAGCTCGCGATGTTGGTGAGCCAAGCGATAGCTTATTCAATAAACATCTTATTGTATGTAAACATCTTATATTTTGTATATGAATAATTTTTTTATTGTATGGTAAACGTCTTATATTTAGCTGTATTTTCACTTCTGAAAAAAAAAAAAAAAAAAAAAGGATGGGCATTTTTGTCACTTGACTAGTTCTTTGGATAATATGGTGAGAAGTTTTCAGACTTGTCGCTTGCTACAACTCAAACCTCTTTCTATGTAGCTATTTAAGCTTAATTTTTTCAAACCCACTTTACGTACGAGCCCAGCCCGGTCAATATCAGACCCAACCCGCCGTATCGCCGGCTTTGTAAATTGCCATCGGCCATAGTAAATCTGCTAACACTGTAAACCAGTCTAACGCAAAAATTTCTTCGTTCAAATTTTTGACACAATGACGACAACCAACATTCCTTCTCCACCGCCCAAACCCCCAGCCGAGGAATCGGCCACCTCTTCAACATCAACAACGACGACGACGACAGCACCTACGGCCACGTCCCCTCCCAAAAATTCTAACCCTAAACCGATTTCTGAAAACCCCTTAGTCGATACTCAGCAACAAGACCAATCAAATTCCGTCACTCAGCATGGCTTCGTGCCCTACAAGATTCCTGAATGGAGTGGACCCCCCTGTCATAAATTCTACTTCGAGGTCCTCCAGGATGGCTCCATCGTTGATCAATTCGACGTGTAAGTTTATTTTCATTTTATTAAACTTATGAAACGATCATTAGTTTATTTACTTGTACAGTATTGTTGTGTATTATTAAAGTAACGTACTGTTGTAACTCGTTCTTGTTACTGATTTGATGTTCAATGTTATTAGTACGAATTAGACAATATGAAATTAGTCACAATGTTGAGTTTAAGAAATATGAAGTTGTGTGCTCGAATAACTGTTGTTCCCGTTAACATTACCAGGATTTGCGTCGAGATATCTTATATTTTCCCAATAAAAATAACATTTTTCTTGATTGTTAAAGGGTTTGATGTTATTGTTGTTCAGGTGCAAGAAGGGGGCTTACATGTTTGGACGTGCAGAACTCTGTGATTTTGTTCTTGAGCACCCTACTATTTCTGGTTTTCATGCAGGTGGATACTTTTTATTCTGATGTTCTTCTTTGCTATGCGATCAGTTCAAGCTTTGTTGCCCAAGAATATATTTCTAAGTTGGCTTCCATTGTTTTAACTTAATCTCTTGTTCCTAAATTATCAGTTATTCAGTTTAAGAAAAGTGGAGATGCATATCTTTATGATGTCGGCAGTACTCATGGTACTTTTATTAACAAGAACCAGGTATCAAAATGCCATTTTGTTTTTACTGGTTGTTTTGTTTATAGAATCTGTGTAATTGTATTGCATGTTTCAAATGGTTAGAGATAGGTGAATCTTTCTACTTTTTCTGGAATGTTTCTATTCAATTTTTTCCAGCTGGTTGCGATGCAATTAATTTTCAGTTCCACTCCAAGTTGTGTGCGAAAAACATACCATAGGATTTTTGAAGAAATTTCAACCTTGACTTGCCCTAATAATTTTACTTTAGTGTTTTGAATTAGAAGTTTCAAACCATGGCGACTACATCAATCTTTTGAGATTTTTTTAATTGTAGCATTCTGTTAATTTGAATTCACATGGGAATGTATGCACACAAATGATATCATAACAATAACTTACCCATTTTATCAAATTCATACTTATTTGATACTATCTTAGTCTATCTAAATGGTCTTTCCTGTAAAACTCATTTCTGCCTTTTTACTGAATATGAATGCTGATCAACTTGTAATACTTTTTCTTTGTTTTTAACTAGTGTAATACAATAATCCTGATTTTTTTGTCCTTTGATTTTCCAACATTAACAGGTTCAGAAAAGGGTTTATGTGGACCTACATGTTGGTGATGTCGTTCGTTTTGGCCAGTAAGTGAATTGTAACATGACTGCAATGACTTTGTGGTATTATTTCCTTGTCTATGTTTTGCCTGTCCATATTTCCAGGTCACTAGATGTTCGCTACGTAATTTTTACGTTTCACTCGGTTAGTGTGATTTCCAACTAGGTATCTAAATATTATAGTAGATTAAGCTTTATCTGCTAGGAATTCAAACTTTTTATGTGTGTCCTACTAAAAAGTATCTTGATGAGTCTATGGTGGTTTGGTTATGGCGATAATCTTGCTGTTGTACTTGTGAAGCTGGTAGCTTCTAAGCTCCTTAGAAGCAGCTTGCAAGCAGCTAGCTTGCAAACAGCTCATGAAGAGTTCCTTTCTAACAGCTTCAAACAGGTGATCTGTTTCCATGAAGGAGACTGCTAAGTTCTGCCGTTTCTAAACCAATTTTTTTAAGAAGCAGTTTTATTTTCTAGACAATAGATATAAAGTTACAGAATAGTTGTCTGGTCTAAGAAAGTCGCAGCTACTTCCTTACAGCCCAAGTAGTAAAGAAAACTTTTTAAAAGAATTTAAGCTGACACATGGACCTGATATTAGAATAAGAGCACTTCAAATGTTTTTTTTTTACTCTGCATCAACTTATGATTGGGTGGCCAATGGCACTGATTTCTGTCAACAACTATGTGGGTGATCAATAATGCTGAAACAAGACTTGAAAACTTTGACATTCTTTCGTCTGTAAAGTTTATGGCAGTGCCTTTTCCCCCTTCATTAATGGTGTTATTTTATCAATTCTTTGTTATCACCACATTAGACTTGTTGTAATTGGCCAGCTTCATATCTTAAAGAGAATTTTTTTTTTTTTTTAATCAATTTTGATATAAACATTTTTTTTTCTTGATCTGACTCTACTAGAATATTGGTTGTATGTTAAATATCTTAAAAAGACAAAAAAAAGAAAAAAATGGATATAACTTGTAAATGCTCATGGTTTTCCTAAGTTACATATTAATATTTGTAATTGTTTTTGTTGTTTATGTTTATTCTTTCTCAGGTCATCTCGATTGTACATTTTTCAAGGACCATCTGGCTTGATGCCACCAGTAAGGCTTCTTTGACGATATATGTTTTAAAGTTATTTGGTGGTTTGATATGATATAAGATCCTGTTACAGATTTTACTTATCAATTTTGAAATTACTTGGTTGTGGAGTAACTTCTGTTTCGTTTATTTTCAATTATGCTATTTTGAGCATTTGCAATTCTCCTCCTTAAATTAGAGTTCTGCCTTCAGTCCTTTTCTTCTAAGTATATATCACTCAGTCATATATTTATAGATAGGATCAATGGCATCATACTTTTTCCACAAAATGTGACACAGTTTTATGGTTTTTAGCTAGTTGACCAAAGCATATTTAGCAGATAAGATGAAATTTAACATACATAATTAAGGTACCTGAGGAATTTTATATATTATATGCAAATCTCAACCATTGGAAGTATCTTGATTTAATGGTCTACAAATTGTGTTATAATTTACGTAAAGATGTGATACCATTGATCCTAGTCCATATATACAGAAAGAATTTGATCATTAGATTTTTTTAGCTGTTCTATTTACAATGTATAGATCTTCTTGTGATCCTTTAGATGGATCTTAATTATTGTGGTCCAAATATATTACATATATTATATGCAATCTCAATTTTTTTTTTTTTTAAGTGCATACTTTGATGGCCGCACATATAACTTTATTCTCTACTGTAATATTTCTGCTATGCGAAGTGCTCAATTAGCAGCTGGTTAGTTGAAATTAACCAGGACTACTGAGGCTTCAATTAAGAAAATGAGCCATTTTAATTAGGGCTTAAACCTCTAAATAAGGAGGGTATGGTACTATTAATTCAAGTGATGGATAAGAGTTGAGAAACACTTCAAGGTTAAATTAGGAAAACAAAGTGGGTATGAGGTGGGAAAGTTATGTCCCATAGTAGTTAATGAATTCTTAAGAAAATACAATTCATAATGCAATCTAAGTAGTGGGGAAGTAGATGTTTGAACTATTTAAAAAATTTAATTACTAGTGGGAGTTTAGAGTTCTTTGTGCTTGCGGTTTGGTTTTTTGGAAAATCAACTAGTGCTTGATATTTGTAAAAACTGGGAGTCACTGCTAATCTGGTTTTTAACATAATACTCTTATATTTTTACTTTTTATTTCTTTTGCAAGTTTCTTTGCAATTTGATACAATAATTTATAGCAGGCATATACCATAATGAGGAGTGGGTAACGGCGCTGTTTCATTTGGCTCTTACTTTAAATCTTTGGCTCTGTGAAACAGTTACTCAATGAGTCCCAACTCGGCATAATGGGGAAGGAGGAGGCTGAGTCGAAGGGGGGAGATGAGCTGGCAGAGTCATTGAATGCTCTCTTCACCAGCATATCCACCATGGTCAAATCTGAACTCCAGGTCAGATCTCAATCTAACTTTTAAAAAAAAATATATAGAGGAAATCTAAACCTAATTAAATATGTTGATATTGTTGTAGGGGACGAACAATACATTAGAACTTTTGGAGAAGATGAATCTGAGAGTGGCAGATGAGTACAAAGGGTTTGGTGATGTGGCGTCTGGGTTAAGGGTTTTTGTAGAACAGTTGAAGTCGAAAAGTAGCAGCTTTGATGAGTATGTTCAGCAAATTGATGCAATTGAGCAACAAGTCACTCAATTTGAAGTCGTGATATCGATGCTTGATAAATATGTTTCTTTGTTAGAATCCAAAATGCAGTCTATGTATCAACATCAACATCCACCGTCATCTTCATGAATCAAGCTTTTGATGATGGCTTGAAATGATTTTGTACATTTTAGATCCAATAAAATATTGTTATTTGTTTTACATAAATTTGTTGAGTTTTTGCAAGGACAAAGACTGTTTATGCCGTAATGGCGATTTCTGGGTCGCTCAGGTGCTGTTGCATCGCAGCGGGGGAGCTAGGCCCTAACTGGTTTGATGGATTTGCCGATTTCTGAGTACTTAAGAAATTCGACCAATGAACTTTAGTTTGGAGAAATTATAAAAACTGACCCAATTTAGAAGAGAGAACTGAGAAGTAGCCTAGGTTGGGAAAGTGTCTCAAGGACTAGCCTAAACCCAAAATCTATTATTTGCAAGGATGAAATTGTCATTTCATTTATAAACTTCAAATACCCAATTAAACACACTTAACCCTACTTAATCCTAACCTTTTAGTATCCAAAATTGGCCAAAGTACATCAGATTTGCAGAATCAAATCCTCCATTCCCGATTGAACAAGGTATGTTAGGGTTTTATTTTTAGTTTTTCAATTTAAAGTTTTTTTTTTTTTCCTTTGAATTATTAGATGTTTATGGGAATGTTTTGGCTTAGATTGAGTAGGGTTTTGTTGAATTTGGTTGTCAGAAAGGCTGTAGAAACGACGAAGAAAGACAGTGACAATGGTTGCCTACGTATTTTGACCGATTTGAAGATGTCAATTGATATCAGTGAGATCATTGTTTTAAAACCCAACCTATTGTGAGACTTGACAAGGTGATCGGGTCACGCGTCGACTGGTCGGTTGGACCGATGATGTTAGCAATAAAAATATTTTTAAAAAATTGCAAATTAGTTTCTTAAATTTTAATATATTATAGAAATACCCCTACAAAATTGCACATTAGGCTCTAAAATTTTAATTTATTTTAAAATGCCCCAAAAGATTAAATTATTCCCTAAAATTTTGAAATACAAACACCTCTAGAAAATTATAATTAGTACCTACAACTTTGAAAAATATTAGAAACCCCCTAGAACCTAAACCAGACTGGAAAAGCTGTCGAGTCTCAATCCGATTTGGGTTTTAAAACAATGGGTCAAATTTGGATAGTTAGCTGTCAAACTGATGGATTATATATGATAATTGATAGCTTGATTTATTAATTACACATTATCATTTTGTCATCAATTTAACACTAATGATTATTATTATGTTTGACTAATTAACAAAATTATCTCATATGTTTTATCCCAATAATTTTGTCATTTCTAAAGAACTGTCTTCATTAAAAAATTAGTTTGATAATCTTGAGAATTTTTTAAATTAAAAGAAAATGAGTGAATAAAAACTAGGAAATAAATTTACTTAGTTAACCTTTTTTAAAAAGACAAATTAAAAAATAACTAACTTTTAAATTACTTTGTAAGAAAGACCTCTCATAAGATTTTTGGACACTTCTAGCCTTGTCTTCCACATTAATCACATTAATAACATTACTTCCATAAAAAATAAATAAAAAATAAAAGCTTTTGATTTAAGATTGAAGTGTAGAATATTACGGTTTTTTAGCTGATTTTTCAAAAGAATATAGTGTAAAATAAATATAAAATGTCAAAAATATATGTAGTGTATACAAAAAATAATAATACTAATAATACTAATAATAATAATTGTGTTACCTAAAATTAGGTTGAAAACTAATGAATAAATTCGTGCTATTAGACTCTTGCAATGCTTAAGGGGTATAATGATGTTAGCCTCATTCAAGTGGACTTTTCATATTTTACGGGTCAAATTGATAGTTTACATATAATATATTATGTAAAATATCATTATAACCCCTATAAAATATTAAAAGATTCCACTCAAGTAGGGTTAATATCATTATACCCCACTCATGCGAGACAGGACTCTTCCGAGACTAAACTCGTGCAAGACTAGACTTTTGTGACTTGAGTTTCTGCAATTTTTTTTGAAAATTTCTTCCAATTCGAAGTGTTTTTTTTTAACTTTTTCTTAAATATGTATTATTTCATTTATATTAAACATATATGAACATAATATACACTCTTAAACATATACAAGCAATACAAAAAAACATAAATCTAAAATGACTAATGAGAAGAAACAAGAAAAAAAGAAGAAGAAAAGAGAAGAGAAAGAATTGAAGAAGAAGGGTAAAATTGTCCAAAATTTGCATCAAAGTCTTACTTACTGTTGTGTGTGATTTTTCCATCAAGCTCGGAGAATCGTAAGGTTATAGCCCGATCCAAAGCCAACTCGACTCTACCGATTGTTTGACCCAGCATAAGCTCGTTGATTTATAACTCGACCTAGCACAAGCTAGTCGCGACTAATCTTTACATTTGCTTAACCAATTTACGAATAACTTCAAATCTCAGGCATCTCGGAAAGGATCAGATTGACAACCATCTTTGTGCAATCATAGCGCCCAATTGCAAGAATATCGAAGTTGCATTTCAAATTTAATTGTAATCCATTTATTTTCGCTCTTTCCTTTGTACAAAATATGTAAATAAACCCCCTCCAACAATAAGAAAGGGGTTAAGAAATTATTCTAGGACTGTCATTGTAAGCTCTCACAACAAATACAAAAACAGTGGACGTAAGCTCAAGAGTTTCATTCGCCGAACCACTTTAAAAACTTTCTTGCCATTTACTTTGCCGCATTTTATTGTTTATGTGTGATCACGCACATATTAGTTCCGATCCTATCAAGGTCAATAAGATCATTCTAGTTGGTGTATTTTTGCATTAACATTTTGGCGCTAGAAGGAGGGCCCTTGCCAAAATCTCAAAATTTCTGGCAAACAACCTTTATGATTCAATCAATCAAGGCCCAAAATGGTACGTACAAGATCGAAAACCATCACCGAAAACCGCGATAATGTGGAGACCACCCATCAGAAGGTATATCAAGATGTCGTTGAACATCGACCACTAGTGTCGCCGGCGTAGCAGGCCACAAACCAACTGGGGGCAGGGACGTCAAATCCCAAGAACGGCTAATTGGTGGAGATGATCAGAACAATGGTCACACAAGTTATGCAACAAAATGTGGCCAAGCTAAGAAATCAACAACTGGCCCCCTAGGATCTGGACCGACCACACTCAACCGATAGGGCGTCCCTCAGCCAACGAACGATCTGGTTCCTCTGCACCGAGGCACGGCCGACAACTCTGGCACTGTTGGGAGTATTCTACACAAGAAATAGAGTCCCATGGGCAAACTAACCCCGCAAGGTGACTGGGCAAACATCCTATGGGAGAAGATGAAGAACCCGACCTGCTCAATGGTATACCCAGCGTCAGCATGTCGGTTTTAACCCATGCCCAAGATAGGCTCAATCCTCGCACGCAAGACGAGTCATGTGCACCAATCTGGCAATGACTGACGTTTCAGTTATAACCAATGTCACGAGCAATGTACTAACGAGCATGATAGCACCTACCAGCCTAGCCATTATGACTCAACCTCGTGCATCAATGTGCATAATGTAGGAGGCTCACAAGCAACGGATTTGCGAACTCACCTGCTCAAGGTAAGGCTAAACAAAGCCAGCCAGGGCAACCCTTACAACGAAGACTTGGATCAAGTGCAGAAAATGTTCGACTATCTAAGAGCCCGCTAGAACAATACGGCGAAAGATATAGTGAGCTCTCCCTTCACAAAAGAAGTTTGTCAGGCCCTGTTTCCCCAAGGATTCAAGGCACCATAAAGTAAGATCGATAGGAAAGGAGATCCCAAAGACCACCTCAACACTTTCAATGACTTGATGGAGTTGCATCATTGCTACTTGGCAAAGTACTACTGCTTCACAGTCACATTGATAGGAGATGCCAAGAGGTGGTATAAAAGGCTCAAGGCGAACTTCATTAGTTCTTGGCAACAATTCTCCTTGCTGTACTTACAACAATTCCAAGCGAGGAGATAATTCACAATGCCGCTCAGCTACCCAAGCAATATTCGTCAGAAGAGAGATGAAACACTAACCTCGTATCTGACGAGGTTCCAGAAGAAGCAAGCAAAAGTCACGAATGCACCCGAAGAGTCAATCCAGACTTTGCTAATCGCAAGCATCAAGCCGCAAATGAAGTTGTTGAAAGAGCTCTAAAGTGAAGATCATGTGAGCCTACCAAAGTTTTACTAGATGGCTACAAAGCACCAACGAGCAAAAGGCTCGCTAGCCACCTTAGCTAGAAGCTTACTGCAAAGAGTCTCAGATAGGCAACAAGATCGCCCATCAAACAAGCAGAGGGGCCAAGACCGCAATGACAAGGACTAGAATAAGTCCCAAAAGAGACAAAGAATAGATAACCATAGGGACAGGTAACCTTTCCCATGATAAACAGAATACACCCTCCTCACGCAAGACATAGCTTATATATATGAAGTCTCCTATAAGGCTAAGAGATTGCCCGCTCCAGAAAGAATGAGAGGGGCTCCGGGCAGAAAAGATCGGTAGAAATATTACTAATATCACCGGGACATTAGGCATAACACCAATGAGTGTCGGGCTTTAAAGGACGCCATTGAAAATCTGATCAGAATGGGCCACCTAAAAGAATTTGTTAAGGAGGCACTAGCTCGCGAAGGTACTGGCAAGCAGAATAACCAAATCCAACAAGCCTCGGCAAACGCCAATGATGAAGTTTTGGTGGGCATGATCTACAGGGGTCCAGTTATTGCAGGGAGCTCAAGACACTCCGCGAGCAATACGCTTGAGAAGCCAGAACAGATTCGGTCCCCCGAGTAATGAGCTATGAATAAAAGTCGTTAAAGCGGCCCAAGCAAGAGAGCGAGGTGAGAGGATTCACAATGGAAAAATGTGAAGAATCTCATTGCCATAATCATGATGTGATTATAGTCACAGCCAGGATCGGCAACGCTAGAGTGTTAAAGGTGATGGTCGATAATGGCAGTGCAGCGAGCATCATCTTCTTGAGAGTTTTTCAGAAATGAGGTTCATAGAAAGAGACTTGAGGATGTGCCCATCGCCACTCTATGGATTCACCGAGGACAGTCTCGTCCCCAAGGGAATGATCGACCTACCCATAACTCTAGGGGCAGAACCCAAAATCAGGACAGTGATGGCAGAATTCTTAGTGATGGATTGCTTGACCACATACAATGTCATCCTCGGAAGATTGATCCTAGATGATCTAAGTGCAATCACTTTCGTGCCCTGCCAAGCAATGAGGTTTCCGACTCCAGGCAAGGTCGCAACGATCAGAAGTTACAAAAAAGAATCTCAAGAATGTTACAACCAGGCCATTAATGCTACACTAAAATGGTCACTCCTAAGAACCATGGTCATTGTAGAGTCCGAGCCACACCCCATACCTCTCGAGGATACCATAGATCCTCACATCTATAGGAAAGAGCCCGCAATAGGGCCAACAGAAGAGTTGCGAGAAATATCTGTTAGCGAGGAAGACCCAACTTGCATATTAAAGATCGGCAACAGCCTGAGCAAAGAAATGACCGATAGTCTGATGGGGTTTCTGAAGTAAAACCTCGACGTATTCGCATGGGTGCATACAGATATAGGGGGATTAGCCCTGAGGTAATATGCCATAGATTGAATATCGACCCAACATCTTAACCAATCAGACAGAAGAGAAGGTCTATGAATACAGAGCACTCTAAAGAGCACAAAGATGAAGTTGACAAACTCCTGAACATCAACTTCATTAGGGAAGTTAAATACCCAGACTAGCTCACCAAACTAGTTCTAGTGAAGAAGTCAAATGACAAGTGGCAGACTTGAGTCAACTTCATAGATTTAAATAAAGTCTATCCCAAAGACAACTTTCTGTTGCCCCAAATCAATCAGTTAGTAGATACGACAATTGCGAACGCACTACTCAACTTTATGGATGCATATTCAGGATATAACCAAATCTCAATGTGTCAGCCCGATGAAAAGCATACCTCATTTATTATTGACCTGGGTATTTATTGTTATAGGGTTATGTCGTTTGGCCTGAAGAATACTGGAGCAACCTAGCAACGTTGGGTGAACAAAATGTTCATCGAACAAATCGACAAGACAATGGAGGTGTATATTGACAACATGCTCGTCAAATCAAAGGTCACCACAAACCACATTGAGCACTTAGGGGATATGTTCAGAAAATACATAATGAAACCCAATCCTTTGAAGTGTGCTTTCGGAGTAAGCTCGGGAACGTTTCTGGGTTTCCTAGTCAATTAGTGAGGTGTCGAAGCTAACCTAGAGAAGATTCAAGCTCTCTTGGACATGAAAAGCTTGACCAGTATAAGGCAAGTATAAAGCTTGACAGGGCGTGTAATTGCAGTTAGCAGGTTTGTTTCTTAAGCCACAGATAGGTACTCACCATTCTTTAAGACCCTAAAGGGGAAGTAGGGTTTCAAGTAGACAACGGAGTGCGAGAAAGTCTTCTAAGAATTGAAGAAACATCTGGGATAGCCTCCTTTGTTATCAAAGCCCGTCCAGGGTGAGCCACTGCTGCTATATTTATTGGTATCGAAGTTCACGATCAGCGTGACTTTGGTACGCGAAGAAGGGAGAGTGTAGTAGCCGATGTATTATGTGAGCAAAAGGTTGCTCGACGCAAAAAAAAAAAAGATACCCCGAGATGGAGAAGCTCACCTATGAACTAGTCATTACCGCTCGAAAGTTGTAGCCCTATTTCCAGGTGCACTCCATACATGTGCTGACAAACTTTTCGTTGAGGAAGATAATACAGAAGCCCGAGGCATCGGGCAAATTGATATAGTGGATGACAGAAATGAGTTAGCATGATATCAAGTATATCCCGAGAATAGCAATAAAAGGTTAGGCTTTGGCAAACTTCATTTTAGAATTCTCTTATCAGCCAGAAGGAGAAGTAAGCTCGCTAAGGGCCAACACCTTAGACAAAAGCGAACAGTAGAAGCCAAAGTTTGACGATCTATGGTAGTGGACTTTGTATGTGGATGAAACCTCAAATGATAAGGGGGCAGGAGTTGGGCTCTTGGTTGAAAGTCTTGAAGGAAACTCGATCAGAGTCGCAATAAGATTTAAGTTCGTCGCCTCCAACAACGAGATTGAGTATGAGGCATTGCTCGCGGGGATCTGCCTCGCCAAGAAAATGGGGGCAGAGTCTATCAAGATTTATAGCGACTCCCAACTCATAGTCCATCAGATCACTGGAGAATATCAGGCAAAAGAGGATAGAATGGCATCCTATCTCCGACAAGTGAAATTCTAGCTTGAGTAGTTCAAATCTTTCACTATTCTTCAGATCCCAAGGGAGAAGAATTCAGTGGTCGACGCTCTAGCTCACCTAGCATTTGCAATGAGCCAAGAGAAGACTAATTCAATACATGTTAAGTTCCTCCTAAGTCCAAGCATCCTCGCTTCACAAGAACCAGTCTTAGTAACAGGGTAGAGATACAACTGGATGGATACAATAATTGCCTACCTAAGACATAGAACAATGTATGAAGGAAGAAATGAAGCTAGAACACTCCAAGCAAAATTAGCTTGATACAAGCTCATCAATGACAAATGGTATAAGCATGGGTACAATTCGCCGCTCTTGTGGTGTGTTGGTCATGAAGACGCGGACTATGTTCTGACAGAGATCCATGAAGGCATCTGTGGGAATCAACCATGTAGGGGGCAGATGGGGCAGATCTCTAGCGTACAAAGTGCTTCATCAGGGCTATTGCTAGCCAACAATTTTTTACAATGCAGTAGACTATGTGTGTAGATGCACCAAATGCCAGAGATTCGTAGATGTTCTGCGAGCTCCACCTTAAGAGTTAACTACTTTAGCAAGCCCCTGGCCACTTGCAATTTTGGGCATCGACCTAATAGACCCTTTGCCTCAAGGAAAATGGGGCATTAAGTTCATAGTGGTTGTTGTGGATTACTTCACTAAGTGGGTAGAAGCCGAGCCTTTAGCTACCATCACATCGAACAAGCTAAAAGATTTCATCTACAAAAACATTATTTGTAGATTCGGAATCCTCTACTATAATAACTAACAATGGAAAATAGTTTGACAGTAAGGACTTTAGATCTTTTGGCGAACAACTTGGTATTAAGAAGAGCTTTGCCACTGTTTATCGGCCTTAAGCTAATGGTCAAGTAGAGGTTGTGAATAAAGTGATCAAGCACACCATTAAGAAGAAGCTCGACACCTTGAAGGAAATATGGGTTGAGGAATTGCCCGAGGCCTTATGATCTTATAGAAGGATATTTAGAATCTCGACAAGAGAAACCCCATTCCCTCTATCATATGAGTGTGAAGCAATAGCCCCAATTCACGTGGCAATTGGTTAATTCCAGAAAAAAGTCTTCAATGAAGAAACAAACGAAGATCTTCTCCGCCTGAGGCTAGACTTAATCAAAGAACATCAAGTCAAGTCTCAGCTAAGGTTGGCCTCGTATCAGCAGCGAGCCAGACGATACTTCAGTACCTAAGTCAAGAATAAGGACTTTAAAGTGGGCGACCTAGTCCTCAGAAAGGTTGTCCAGGGTATACAAAACAAAAACTTAGGGGCACTTGGGCCCAAATGGGAAGGTTCATTCAGGATCTCTAAAAATCTCACACCATGAGTCTTCCACCTAGACCGCCTCAATGACGAAGCCATATTGCAAGCCTGGAACGTTGAGCATATGTGAAGGTATTACCAATGAGTAGCTTAGGTTCCAATTATGTTTTATTTTCTCTCAAATATTTGTTGTAAGGTTGTTTATGGCCAAAAAATTATATCAATAAAAATTGCAACATACGCGATTGCATCCAAAAATTGAGAGTCAAGAGTCCAGAAAAAGACAACTTAGCTTGATAAGCCACACCAAAATTCAACTCATTAAGGGTGAAATTTCCCAAATTGATAAAGTTACACTTAAAAAAATTCAAGTGAAACTCGTCCAAGGAAAATCGGTCATAAGCCATTGGCTAAAACTCGAGATGGACAATCAGTCCAAACTCAAAGTTGTCACATAAGATTTTCTTATACGCATTCGAAAAGTTTCTCAAAAAGTGAGTTACGCATAACTTGGAGCAAATTCAAATTGTTCATGATAAGTCCGATAAGGACGACCAAAGCGACTTTGCAAAAACTAAAAATTGCTCAACATATATATGCGAAAAATCTATTTCATTGATTGAACGGTCTAGTTACAAATTAAACTAAGGAAAAAAAAAGTAATAAAAAAAAAAGAAATATTTTTAAGTAGCTGGAGGATGATGGGGCTCGACGCCAATTTGGGCAACAAGTTCCTCGACAGCAGGAGTCTTTGCAACCTCTTTAGGGGTAGAAGTTGGGACATTTTACGAAGGCTCGGCTGAAGGAAGGTTGACAGTAATAGGAGGGAGCGTAGCCAGATCCTTGACCTCCTGCTTAATGCATTCATTCTCCTCTCCTTCCTCCTCGCCCTCACTGTCAAGCTCGAAGTCATCCAAGTAAACATAGGTCATCCCTTAAGCCTTGGTCCTCATCCTATCGACCTCTTTCTGATAAGCTCGCGGAAGAAAGGAGGAGTCCATCGAGGGATGAGCTTCCCATAACTTCTGTACAAGGAAGACTGACGTCTCCTAAGCTCGGTTTGTAACAGCCTCGTTCAACTCCTTGATTTCTAGCCTAAGCTGCTTAGTTTCAGCCTCGACTTTTTATCGACCTTCCACCTCCCAGGCAAGATCGAGTGAGACCTGCTTAAACTTTGCCTCCTAATCCGAGTCAGTTTTCTAAGCCGAGGTAAGCTTATAATTCAGCTTATTGTTGGCACCTCGTTGTTGTCCCAAACTCTTCTCAGCCTTGACTGCCTTAGCTTCAGCCTTTGCCCGAGCAGCGTTGCTCGCCTTAATTTTTTCAAGGAACTCCCTTTCCTTGACCCCAAAGGTCACCATTTCTTCTTTAAGCCACTCAAGCTCGGCCAAGGCATCCTCCTTAAGCATTTTCGCTTCCTGTCATCCTTTATGAGTGCCCTCCAATGTGGGGTAACACTCATCATAGAGAAGTCTGCTCACCATGTAAGCCTAAAAAAGGAAAAATGCAAGTCAGTGAGGAAAATCATATATAAAAAAAAGAGAAGAGGGCGAACTACTGGTACCTTTGCCACATAGCTGCACACCTAAGCCAACAGCTATGGAGGAGATAAATCCTTAATACCCATGAAAGTTTGCGAGGTGATGGCATCCCTGGTCATCATGGCCTCGACACTAATGTGCTCGAGGAATTGGTTGATTATTGCATCAACCAAAACTCGAGTTACCTTGTCCATCTTTATGCCTCCTTGTTGAGTCAAGCTTGGTTTACTTTCCACAAGAATGATAGCTTTGACCGTGGGAATGGATTTTTTCTTGGCCAAGTCCTTGGCGGCAGATTTCTTTGGGCCGCCAACTTGCCCTGTAACCTCCTTGCCCAGGCCACCTTATTACTCGGCAACCTTCTGTTTTCCCGAGCCCCTCTAAGGCTTGGTCATTTTCTTCTTATTGGAGCCTTCATGCTGCTCCGACGTTTTTTTCTTGCTTGAGCCATCATGTTGCTCAGACACTTTCTGTTTCTCCGAGCCTCCAATTAGCTTGGATGCTTTCTTCATTAGCCTTTTTTTGGGGCTCGGGGGCACCTTTCCCATCAACTGCCTTGGAGGCAGTCGCGAGCTTCTTAGCACTTGGGCCTTCCCCAAGCTCACCTCCGCTTTGTTTAAAGGTCGGATGCGAGGCACCCTACCTGACTGTTACAGTAGCATCGGTAGGCTGCTTCTTCGCCCAAGCAACTGGCAGCTTTTTAACAGCCTCGGAAACTGCCTTCTTCTTCTTTAGGCCCTTTGATTTCTCAACTCACATTTCTACAAAAAGAGAGGCAAACAATCAGTGACCTACATAAAAAAAAAAAAAAAAAAAAAAGCACGAGCCAATAAACACTTTACCTTTTTCAAGGATGGTGATGAAATTGGCATTGTCTAGGCAAAATCTGTACGCCCTCAGTCGAGGAACTGAGATAATCTCGTTGATGTTGCTCCCCTTGTCGAAGAGATCGCTGAAGCCTCTATAAGCTCATCACGAGGAGAAAATTCTACCTAATGTTAACTGCACAACAAAGAAGTTTGGTTAGTTTGACCATCGAGCTTGAAAACATTTTTTGCACACACTAGGGGTTGAAGTCTTACTAGCTTCTAAAGTAATAACGTCGATCTCCCTGGCCTCATAAAAGAAAAACTGAGAGTCCTAATGTAAGACCTTCTTTGGAACGTTGACCAAACTGTTGAAATGTACCTTCCTTGCTTTGGAAAGATAGTATGTTTGGTCTTGACCCTTCTTTAATCTATACAAATTGACGAGCTTCTCAACAAATGGCTCACCCAACTCAGCTATTTGGTATGCTATGTACAGACTTATAATTATGACGTATGAGTTCATGGATAGCTGGAGAGGGATGATGTCAAACCGTCTCAAAACGTTGTCAATGAAATGGTAAGTGGGGATAGAAAGCTCAAACCTCTGGAGGGACTCAGAAACTGCCACGCAGTCCGCGGGGGGATTCTTCTAAGAGAAGCCTCCTGAAACCCTCAAGTTAAGTTGAGGCACATAAGTCTCATTTAAACACCTCAGATCCTCGACTCCAATCGAGGATTATGGTTTTTTACACGGCTTATGAGCCGGAGACTTCTTTGGCTGAGCGACCTCCCCAGAGGCATTGTAGGAAGAGTGTGTTGCGTCGGGGTCCGAGCTCCGTGCGATGACCTCCTTGGAAACCTTAAGAACTATGCCCCTAAGAACTGTCGAGCCCACAAGGGAGTCGAACATGCGATCAATGGTGTTGTTGCTTGACGAAGACAGGCCTATGGCTCGTCTCTAGGTACTTGAAACAAAAGCAAACATGTGTCAAAGCTTGAAAAACTCTGTGACTTATCCACACTTTGCTTTCAGTTTAGGCACTCGGGATGGCTTGCGTCAAACAACAGACATATGTGACCTACCAGGGTTCTGACGGCCGCCACCATAAACCCTCCTTAAAAGACTCAGTGTGGCCACAACAATGGCCACCTACAACCGCAAAAGTCATGAAAGTAAGTAACAGAAGGGAAAAGAAGTCTTACCAAACTGAAAGATGAGATGAACTCACCGGAAAAGCACCGTGAAGATGAAAAAGCAGCAACGGAATTAGCAAAAACGCTTGAGAACTTTTGCAAGGTGTGTAAGCTTTTTGACAAGTTCACTTACTTTTATAGTGGTTTGCATGGGAGACGAAAGGGCAAGGTTCGATCGTAGCCGTCGATCTACAGTGAATCTTGGCCTTCTATTCGTCGAGCAATCTCAACCCTTTGACGTGACCACATGTCAATAATCCGCAAGGGGCGATCAACCATTAGACTGCCATATTCATAACCGTCGTGGCTTATCGCCTTAACTTCGTGTGTGGACAGTTGTATCACCCACGTGCGACGAAAAGTAACTGCCAAAGGCTGTCACATTTAATGTGACATAACCGTAGAGAATTTACACAAATAGCCTTTCTTTTCAAATTTCGAGTTTGTGAAGAATGTCACATAAGAGAAAAGGTCAAGTGTTAAGTACATCGACTGAGGATGAGTTTGATAATCCATATTCAGTGCACAACTGATGAAGTTTGAGCTTGATGTCAAATTGAGCAATAGTCTTCGAAGTTTGAAATGAGCACTGAACACTAGAGGACAGATGTTGTCTGTGATTTTTTTGTCAAGCTCGGAGAATCACGAGGTTATAACTCGATCCAGAGCCAGCTCGACTCTACCGATAGTTCAACCCAACACAAGCTAGTCGCAACCAATCCTTACATTTGTTTAACCAATTCACAGATAACTTCAAATTCCGGGCATCTCGAAAAGGATCAGATCAACAACAATCTTTGCGCAATCATAGCGCCCAATCGCGAGAATATCGGAGTTGCATTTCAGACTTTATTTTAATCCATTTATTTTCGCTCTTTCCTTTGTACAAAATTTGTATATAAACTGCCTCCAATGATGAGAAAAGAGTTAGAAAATTATTCTAGCACTGTTATTGTAAACTCTCATAGCAAATACAAAAACAGTGGACATAGGCTCAAGAGTTTAACTAGTCAAACCACTTTAAAAACTTTCTTGCCATTTACTTTATCACATTTTATTGTTTAACCATTGTTGGTTATCCGTAATCACTCACACATCAGTTTTGATCCTGTCAAGGTCGATCAGATCACTCTAATTGGTGTATTTTTGCATCAACACTTACAAAGATAATTACAGATGAATTATTTTTTTAATTTGACTCTTAAAATAGGGTGAAATAAGTAGTTAGTTCTAAAAACTAAAAGTTTATGCTAATCTATTTTTAACATAAACTTTTTATTTCCTTTGCAAGTTTCTTCGAATTTTGATACAATAATTTGTAGGTAGCAAATACCATAACAAGGAGCGGTTTTAAGAGCTTTTAATATCACAATACACACTCAAATGGCTTAATAACACTTCTTTAGAATCAAAAGAACAAGATTTGCTAGTGATTGGTTGAGATTTAGCATTTGAAAATGTTAAATTTGGTGGAAAGGTTATTTTGTTAAGGGGGTAATTTCATCTTGAAAATTAAGGGAAAATGTGCTTGGGCTAGTCACTCTTTCCCAACTTAGAATAGTTATTAATTGATGAGTAATAGTATGTTTACAACTGAATCATACAAGCAGACAAAAAATAAATGACAGAATATTAGATGAATTTTGTACAATTTTTATCTAGTTAACTGAATTGTAAACAAAATATTATTGTAAATTCTCACCCCCTATTTGGGTCATTTTCTATAATTTCTCTTTTTTGATTTTTCAAAATAAAATACAAAGAAAACCATAGTCTCAATAATCTTAATTTTTTTTTATTTCTTCAAAATAAAATACAGATAAAACAATGTAGTCTTGATAATCTTAAAAGGATAAATATTAGCTCACAAACTTAATCTTACAAACTTTCTCTTACAACTTCGACGTAACAGTTCGTAATTGATTAGTTAGCAATTAGGTAGACAAACCCATAATAAGTAGATAAAACTCATTTATGAGCTGACCAATTATAATCTATCATATCAAGATTGTAAGAGAAAGTTTATGAAACTAGGTTGTAAATGTAGTATTACACGTCTTAAAATTTTCCTTCCAAAAAGAAAAAAGAAAAAAGGGATCGTTTATGAATAGTTTGTACAGACTGGAGTGTGATGAGTCCTGGACTCTTCGATGTCACAAAGAGATAACTAAAAAAGTACAAACTTTTCACCAAATTTAGAACTAGTCTTTCACACGCAATATCCACTCACTTCACTTAAATCTTTTTTATTTTATTTTTATTTCCTTTAAAACCTCTCCGATTTGCCTAAATGTATCGCAATTAACAACAGTTCAGGCGCCGAGACATCAGGAATATATGTATTACGTGGAAACGAACCCACCAAGTTATTTTAACTAAAAGTTGAAGCAATAAGCCATTACTTCCTTCAGCTTCATCTCTTTCCTATAACTGTAAGTGTTTTTCTTTTTTCTTTTATTTATTTTTGGTTATGTTGTTCAGATCTGCGATTCATGGGTTTTTTTTTTTTGGTTGTAAATGGCGTGTGGAGTTGAGGAGATCTTGATTTGTTTGAATATGATTAATAAATTGCCAACCCAGTTGTTGAAGGGTCAATTTTGAATGGATTAGATGGGTAGAATTAGAATTAAAGAACGTTAACAACAATGGAGATTTAATACTTTGTTTGGTGAATTATACTAGTGATGAGCTAATTGATCATTTGATGTATGTGTTTACAAGATATGGGTAGAAGATCTGAGTTTATGCAGCTGAACCTGTGACTTGTGTTTGTATAATTTAGGATATGGTTCTTGTCATTCTAGATTTATGGGTTAAGTTTGATGGTAGGTTTCATGTCGTTGTGATGGAGATCTTGGGATCAAATTGATCCTGTACCAAGATTAAGAATGGGGATTAGGGGGTTTGGGACCATTTCGGAGGGATAGATGAAAAGGTAAAAGAGAAATGTGGGTACCAATTAGTTTAGATGTTAAAGTTTCTTCTAATTGTACGGTAGGTTTTGGATGTAATACCACATACCGGGGTTCGAGAGCTTGGTTTGGAGTTCAGGGTGCTTATCTGGGTTAATTTGTATGGCCTAGGAATTGTGATTCTGTTGATGTATTGGTTTTTCTTTTTTTGTTTTGAATGTTTCGCTTTCTTCATAGCCTCTTTGTGTTTTCTCCAAAAACAAATGATCTCTGTATTTTGTGTGAAATCTTTATTTAACACAGCACATAATACAACAATTATGTGAAGGAACGAATTGGCTCTTTTGGGTGTTTTTTAGTTCAACTGCAGTGCTGTTCGCACCGATTTTGACGTGCCTTTATTGAAACTTGTCTTATATGTACGTTCTGTTCGTTTGACAGTCGATAATCTCTAGTTAGCATGATTCTGGGAATTGCATCAGATAAAGTGTTTCCTTCTCGTTCATTACGTAAACTATTGGTTTGAATTTCTTGTTCAGATCGTGAACACACGCGTGTTTAATTCAGATTCTTCTTTTAAAAAATAATCTGCTCATGTTAATTTGTTAATAATTAATAACTGGATTTCAGGTTTCTTGTAGTTTGTCCTTGTTTTGTCTTTTGTCATATTGTTTTTACTGTGTTCATATTTGGAAAAATATATATCCTCTCTTTCGTCACATAGCCTTTGCTGTGGTTTCATAATTCTGCTCTTAGTAAGTCTGATGCAGAAGCTGTTCAATCTCTCTTGGGACCTTGGTTTCAGCGACCAACGGTATTTGAATTACTTGATATCTGTGACTTTCATTGTGGGTAGGTGGCAGTTAGCCTATTTATATACTCTAGATGATTGTGAGTGGTTTTTGTGTGTGTTGGGTGGGGGTTGTGGAAATGGCAGAGAGAAGATTTGACAGATTTTGAAAAATTTACTGGGATGTATGAGAATCTAAAGTCAACAACTTCGTCTTGCCATTGTGCTGTATTAATATGATGATTGTAATTGACCATAACCATGAATTATTATTATTATTATTTTGTTTTCAATATTAAAAAGCAAACTATTTGTAATTTCCTTTTCCTCTCAGTTTATGTGCTTTTTTTCTTTTTAAAAGTTTTATATTTTTATGGTAGACAACTCTTTTAGTTGTGAAGTTTGACCTTTTGATGCAACATTATTGAAGATTACTTGTTGCTAAATTTTTTATTCGTAAGAAACATTGACAGTTCGCTTACTGTGAATATGATTTTGATTGTTATTGAAGTAGAATTCTATTCATCTCTATTAGTCGATCTAATCCTTTCAAATGTGTGAATGGTTTTCTAATCATTGTAAATTTAAAAAGCATTTTCTTATATTTAATTATCTACAATAGTCTACTTCAAATTACCATAGTCTATTTTCTCCCCATTATTCCCCCTTTTCCCATTCCATATTTTCTGCGAAATATCCCCTGAATTGAGCCATAAACTTAAAATGATGCAAAAATTTCAGGTTGGCTGAGGAAGTGTGGTATACAAACAAGAATGGTTCTCGAAACTATTTTATCTCCTCATCGGAGGTCAGCATCATTCAAGAGGCAATTTCCTCGAGATGAATTGGGTAGTTGGTCGACGCTCCTCCAGAGGCATCGTTTCCTCTTGACGGCACTGGTTCTCTTGGGCTTTCTCTGTACTGTATATCTCTATTTTGCTGTCACTCTAGGTGCCACAGGATCATGCACCGGATTAACTGGAGCGCAGAGAGCTCAGTGTCAATTAGAGCATGTGAAGGCCTCTGTCTCAAAGGGCAAACTGAAACTTTTCTAGCATATAGATCACAACCCAACCCATATTGTTTTGTATGTTAATTTTCAGATTAAAGAGGGTTGGGAATTTAAGAATGTTATGTAGTCACAGTAATTATGCTTCAACTTGGTGGTGTTCTTGTACACATGATTGATTGTATCAGAATTTGTTTTGGAAGCTTATTATTTTTATTAATGATTATTTTTCATTATTTTGGTAATTTTTTTTTTTTTTTTTTAATGAAAGCAGAATAAAATTTTGTTAGTAGAATTAGAACTTTTTGTATTTTTTTTTTTTTTTTTTTAATGAAAGCAGAATAAAATTTTGTTAGTAGAATTAGAACTTTTTGTAACTATTGTAATATAACTTTTTTTATTTATTTATGTTAAATTAGTTGCATATTCAAAGTATTTGTTTATGAAACATGATCTAAGTAGCCCTCAAGACTATTAGCGTTAAACAATGGTGAGATTCTTCTACTCATAATTTTTTATTATAAATAGCCGATGATTTATTTAAATAATAAAATTATACTTACAATTTTTTTATATAACTTAAGATGATAATTTATAATTAGTCAATTTACATTTAAGTATATGAGATTTATTACGAACTGTCACATCAGAGTTGTATGAAAAAGTTATATGAAAAAATTGTAAGTGTAATACTCCTCTTATTTAAATCCTAATATTTTAGACGTTTTAGTAAACAACTAATATATATATATATATATAGTGTTAATTAGAATGGATAAATAATTAGTTTATATCATATTTGAAGGCAAATAACAAAATCTAACCCTTGTATCACAAAATTAATTTCTTCATCATCAAAGTTGTATTAACACATTCATCATCAACATTGTTATATTGATATCGCTAATTCTTTGTAACTACAAATGGGAAATACTCACTCTTACTAAAAAGTTCTGCATCTCCTTAAAATTATAAAAAATAAATAAATAAAGACAAAAACCGTGGATTGATAATAAAAAATAAAAAATATCATGATAAAAGTATCAAAATCCTCTTTATAAGACATTACTACTTGCTAGGACTTATTCTTAGCGTTGATGCTAATCTATTATCCTAAAAAGAAAAAATAATATATACCACCAAAATTTATTCTCAATAAAGAGTAAGAAAAACGTACTTAGGAATATTTTCAAACGCCTGGTAAAATAAAAATACCACCCTCAGATAATTTTTAAAATATAATGATCAAACACCTTGTTACCATTATACCCTCAGACGGTGACGTTGAAACGTGTTCACAAAAAAAGTTTCAAAATATCATTTTTCCTTTCAACATTTAGATTTCATTAATACCAAAAATATATTTTACTTTCTCAGCCAACGTTCAACAAGTTACCAAAAGCTAGAATAAGAGAGTTTTTGTAGAGTAAAAGTCAATAGATCGAATAGTGGTGACCAATTGAATATTCGTCATTGGAATCAACTAAAAATAAGAAACCTTATCTTTGCGATGGTCAACAATCGATGAGAAATCAAATACCGGAATAAAAGAGTTTTGTAGAGAAAAGACTGGAGATTTAAATGGTGGTGATGAAAATAACTTTTGTCGTCAGAATAGGTTAAAATCGGCTTTGGGTAGTAAAGAAGTATTAACTTTGGGTGAAAAAATAATATTTTGAAATCTTTTAGATGGGGAAGTGTCATTAGGCAAACCTTGCGTGGGAAAAATTCGTTTACTCTAGACTCTAGTATCATTCATGTACGTTAACGTTTTATAACATGTCTAATTAATTTAAAATTCAAATTATACAGATAATTCACATTTTATGTTGTCCGCTTAATGTTCACATAATTCAAATTTATATCATATGGTTATATAATGTAACATCTTATATATTTATAACAAAAGAAATAATCTTTTTGGTGGTACCCCTAAACAGGAAGAATCCTACTTCAGCAATCATCTTCTCAACTCTTGCCCAATTATATAGAGGCATATAGCGGAAGAAGTAAGAGCTCATAAACTCAAGAGTGGCGAAGAAAAAAGAGTACAGAGATTGCGTAGCAATGGCGGAGACTCACTTACAAGAAGAGCATCTCGATGTTCTCACTAAAACTGGTCAGAAAACTGGCGTTTCTAAGCCCAGGCATGTCATCTCCTCCGTTGCTATTTTTCCATTCTTTATATAGATGAATATATACTCGGTTTCCAACTCGATGAGAAGACGTCGTTTCAGTTAATTATATTCAGCGGTAGTTTCCTTTTTAGACCGGTAATAATCGATTAGTCAGTTTCCAATTGAACTGCACGAGGTCGTTTTGATGAATTCTCTTTAGCAGTTACTGGATATTATAAAGAATTCAACAATGAAGTCGATGATCTTATGCTAAAAGTTAAGTCGTGTGAATTTCATCCTAATTGTGAGAAAGGAGGATTAAATTTTAAGAAAACATGTTTTGATTTGATGATTTTTTTTTTTTTTTTAAAAAAAAAAAGAGTTTTGATTTTGGATGTGTGTAATCATTAATCAATTCTGTTCAAAATGTAAAAACGAAAAATAAGTTTTATCTGTTTTCTATAATTATTGAATTGAAAACAGTTTTAAAATTTTTTGTCTTATATTGTTATTATTATTATTTTAAACTTATTTCCCTCTTTAAGTAGCATGTTTAACTTTATAGCATGATTCGTTGGAGTGATGTTTCTCTGTTAAATGTCGCATTGGTTGTTAATAATCTATCTGTTTTCTCCAATATTTGTTTCAAAAAATTGTACGTTGAGCATTTCGTATTTTGCGGTTGGCTAATTATTAATCTTACTTGCATGTTGTAATGTTATATCATCATCTAGAGAGAAAGCTGCATTGGCTTTATTTTTATGCATTGGTTTTGATATGTGATCAAACAAAATGCCTGATCATTTGTGGTTTACATCTGTAACAGAATTCTCCATTTCTTATAATATTGCTCTATAAATTGAGTGTTGAGCTGTTGTTTTGGTCAAACATATTCCTCTATATTTCTAAGTTCGCTCTTAAATATAACTTTGCTGTCCATTCAGGGGAGATGTTCATCGAGATGGAGATTACCATCGAGCTGTCCATGTGTGGATTTTTGCTGAGAGTACACAGGAGCTACTTCTCCAACGACGTGCTGACTGTAAAGATTCATGGCCAGGGTTGTGGGATATCTCAAGTGCTGGCCATATATCAGCTGGTGATTCATCACTTATAACAGCCCAGTAAGGGAATCCATTCTTTATAATGCGGCTTTCTCTTAATGCTAGTTTTTGATAGATTTATTTATCCTTTTAGTGTTTGTTTTTTGGGATCTTTCTTCTTTATGCCTTGTGAGTCCTGAGGAGAAAATATTGTTTTCCTGTATTGAGTTGGACCTCTCTCTTTTCTGTTGGTTTATTTTTCTATATTTTTATGGTTCATAAATTAACAATTTAGATTAAAGAGTCAGCCAGGCATTGTACTAGGTGTTTTCTTCCGTCAATCTACCAACTGCCTATGTTGGGCTGTAGGGGATCGGTGGTACACTAAGATGACTGTGATCCATTGGGGAATCTAGCTGTGCTGTTTTTTTAATGAGTCTTTGAAACAGAAAAAGCTTGAACATTCCAAACTAAGCTCCCGAAGTTAACTTTACATATATAATGGCACCATTGGAAGAGCTGAGGGGTTGAAGTGACCTTGTAGGAAAAGGTCTTCCTCCTGTATAATGTTTTGAGTAGTATGAGTTACATTGGTTCATTTCATATTAGTATGAATGTTTCTCTCTAGTTTGCAATGTCTTTATGTTTAAATAGTGTGTCAGTACTATGTGTTCATCCAATAGCGTCCTTTGGATTGTTGGGAAAACACCCTTCTTGCCTTCGTAGAATTTGAGAACTAATGAGATCAATGAAATGCAATAGAGTGAGAGAGAGGTTATTGAATCAATAGTCATCAACTTTTTCCCTTAGATTTTCTGATGCCGGCATGCCATCATAACTTTTTATCCCTTAGATTTTCTGATGCCAGTTTTAGAGTAGTAGACTTTTATTAGTACCTTTTTCTGTGATATCTATTATGATCCTTTTTCAGCTAATGATGGCTACTGGTACTGGAAGCTGATCCCTTTTTTTTCTTCTTTTCTTTATCTATGCTGACAAACGTGATTCAGTTTTCACATTTTCTGAAAATGAAATGCTTCTTTAAATGAAGATTGGTGGCGGTTAAGTAAATGCTGAGATTGTGAAGAATAGACTTCTTCTTCTTCGTCTTTTTTTTTTTTTTTTTTTCTCCTGAATTGCTTTCATATTTATCTTTTTATTCTGACATGATATAGATTTTGGGTTCGACACAGTTTTTCCTTTGTGCTGGTTCTGGTTTTAAAATTGTCTGCCTACTAGTAATGCTTGTTAATGAAACCTGGTACTCTTTGCAATCAGGAGGGAGCTTCATGAAGAGCTGGGTGTAAACCTTCCTAAGGATGCATTTGAGTTGATTTTTGTTTTTCTCCAAGAGTGGTGAGTATATGGAATACCTTCATCCTTGTATGGTACTTATGTTTATGTTCTTATTTTAGTGGTTCTTATGAGGTTTTCTGGTTCATGCCCTTCTTCCATTATTGTCAAGTTCAATAGCTTTCTCCTCATCTTCTCAGTGAAGTAATGGAGCCTTTTTCTCTCGATCTCTTGTAAAGGAAAATCTGAAAAGAAATGGAAAAAAAGCATCCATTTTTTCATCACAATAGTGATTAATTACTAGACAAAATATTTTAAAAATCCGTTGGTGGAAAGATGAGGTAGTCTTGTGTGGCTTAAAATTGAGTTTGGGTTTATATTAAAATCAACTTAGGCATGATCTTCTTGCCTAAAATTGGGTGGAATATTATTGAAATGGATGACCTGGTTGTATTAAATTAATAGATTGATCAAACAATGTCAATAACGTTTTTGTGAATTTAAAGAGTAACAAAATTCTCTTGTACAACCCTAAAATGTTACAATATGTCAAACACCTGATCAACACTTAAGTTGTGCTGGACTTTAAAGATGCCTCCTGTACCTGCAGACATGCACACTTGAAACAGTCAAACACAAAACACTAGGCTGCATTTCCCTCAGTACCAGAATAGTGTAGTTCTGACTGTAACTCAAACGTAATAGATTTTAGAAATATACTTTTAGTTCTAAAGTAGTGGTGGATGAATTGAGTAAGATAATGTGATATGCTTATTGCTAGTCCAGGGTCTGTACTATTCTACTAGGAAATATCGGTTCTTGTATTTGCTTTTGTGATTTATTTACTTTGACTAATATGTTGGCATTATTGCTCATATCACCTGATGTTTTAGTTATATGCTGCTTTTTGGGTTTATACTAAACTCAAAAGGGTTCTTAGTTGATCTGGACTATAGAAACCTAAAACTGTTTTTGTGGTTGACTACTTTTACATTTGAATGCAGTGTCATAAATGATGGGACATTCATCAATAATGAATATAATGATGTTTATCTAATAACAACTCTAGATCCAATTCCTTTGGAGGCCTTTATGCTTCAGGTGAGGAGTTTAATAATTATTATCAGTTGACACATCCTCACTCTTAATGCAATAATTTGAATTTCATTCCTGTATAAATGGATTTCTTTTCCTTAGTCATTCTGTAATGTTTTGTTGGATACTATCACAATTTGTTGTTTATATCTTTTAAAGATTTATAATTTTAATTAGAAGGTAAAATTCACAAGGTCATTTCATTTCAACAGTTGATTCACTCTTTTTCTTTTTGTCTGTGTGGGCGGGATCAAAACTTTGTAAGATGGTTCTGGGAAGATCTATAGTTGTTGGATGGATTGCTTTAGTGTCTTTTGGAATTGATTTTCTACTAAATTAATTTACTCAAGTTCATTAGTTGTGTATTTCTTTGCCACTTGTTGCAGCATATGTCCTAACCAACCAAAAACTAAAATTAGCAATGCAAATTCTTTTACTTGTATTTTTAAGTAGACTGGTTAGTAAACATTGCTTGCTAGTTGTTCAAATAATATACAATCGCACTCGCTCATTAATTATGAAAAATAAAATTATTGCTATAGGAATTAAAAAATTCTTCCCAAAAAATGGTTAGGCCATACGGTCTGATTTTCTTCAGGCTTCCTAAAGGAGTTAAAAAAAAAATTAAATTTAAATTGCTACTGCAATTCTGTGTCACTATTTCATTGCTTGAGTACAACTTCTCCCACTCTTGTAGGCTTGCCTTGCATCAATTGACCTTGATTTGAAATTTCTAATAAGTAGTGGCACCTGGTGCATTTTAGAAAGTGGGGCTTACATATGCAAATTACTGGTCAAGCTGCATCTGGCTGTTAGTTCACATGATAATGAACTAATGCTTTTTGTTGTCAAACTGCTTGAGAACCTGAATGTGTTTTTTATTTTATTTTGGGACAGGAAACAGAGGTTTCCGCTGTAAAATATATTGCTTATGAGGAATACCGAAGCTTACTTGCCAAAGAAGATCCGGATTATGTCCCTTACGACATAGATGGACAATACAGTCAACTCTTTGATATAATTACTCAAAGGTATGCATTATGCAAACCATGGTAAAGTCCATTTTTCTGGTGTCAAATTCTTGTCAATAGTGGAGTTCTCCATCCCATGGTGAGTGTATTTGAAGGACTTATGCTTCTTCATATAAGAATTTTTGAAAACCGTGACTTGGTGTTTTGTTGCCATCATTGGAATCTTGCTTTTTTTTCCTCTTGGGTTTGCAGATATATTATGTTGGTGGATTAATCTTCTGGCATAGGACAATGACAATGTCTATACTGAGTCTGATTTTCAAGCTAAGTGTTTCCAATTAACCATTTCTTTCATTTAAATTTGATGTAGGTACAAAGAGAACACCATGGAGCGCAGCTTGTCACTACAAAAGAAACTCCGTCGATATGCTCCTGTTACCCTAAGTGCTGAGGTTGTCGATTTTCTGTTATCCCTGATATTCTTTCTTGCCTTATCGGTTATGGCATCTGTTTAATTTATGACCTTCAAGCTTTTAATTTCAGTCAATTTGGACTAGTTTTCGTGCGGGGTGTGATGTTATGTGTTTTGTTTGATCTTAAACCCTTCTAGCTTTTGTTTATATTTGAGTACTCACTAGGGACATATTGTAAGAACAATTGCTGCTGAATCTACAGGAATGGTGCATTGCTACTTGAGTTCACAAATGTGGAAGTGCTTTTCAGATGGGTTTTAGTTGTTGGTTGTAATGATTGAACTATCTAATTAACCCCTTTCCATTTACTTGAAATATGTGGATTGCAGTTTGTGGATTTATGAATGCCTTTGTTGTGCTTTTATTTCCTAGTGAGTTAGTGGGAAGTGGTGAATCTTTTTGGGAAGCTTCTGTAGTTGTTATGGTCATTTGGAAATATAAAAAAAAAAAAATGAAGAATTTATGAGGGGATGGCATAACCAATCTAGGGAATTGGTTAGTAGTCTTCATGTAATGTCCTGGAGTTCTTAATTCCAATTCATTGAGGTTAAAGTTCTGTAGATTATTATTGGATTTCATCAGTCATCTTTCTTTTTTATTTTATTTCAATCTGCTTCTATATAACTTGTATACCTTGTACAAGAATATTATTTTAAATATAGATATTGCACCTTAATTGACCAAAATAAATGCAAGAAAAATAAACAATTTTCAGTATTTCAAACAGAATTTATATTATAGTGATAATGGTACTGCAACTTACATTTTTTTGATGCTAATGTTGTCNTAAAAAAAAAAAAATGAAGAATTTATGAGGGGATGGCATAACCAATCTAGGGAATTGGTTAGTAGTCTTCATGTAATGTCCTGGAGTTCTTAATTCCAATTCATTGAGGTTAAAGTTCTGTAGATTATTATTGGATTTCATCAGTCATCTTTCTTTTTTATTTTATTTCAATCTGCTTCTATATAACTTGTATACCTTGTACAAGAATATTATTTTAAATATAGATATTGCACCTTAATTGACCAAAATAAATGCAAGAAAAATAAACAATTTTCAGTATTTCAAACAGAATTTATATTATAGTGATAATGGTACTGCAACTTACATTTTTTTGATGCTAATGTTGTCCTGCTAAGTTCTTTTTTTCCTCCCTCTATGCAGTTGACTGGGCTTTCAGATGCGGACAAGGAGGCTCTGGGTTTACTTATTAAGGCTGCAACAGTGATGGATGAAATCTTTCATTGGCAGGTTGTATTTATGCATGTCTATATATATGGATACTCTTGACGCATAAGCTGCTGCATGTGATTACACTACGTATTTCTTAGATGTCAATTCAATGATCTGTGCCATTCTGCCATGTGGAAGACTTCATTGTTGATATATGATCTTATTATGTGATCTAAAGTTTATTTTACTCCTTTCCTAATTATTTTAGACAGAAAAATGTTAGGGTAGTTCCTCTTTCATCAGCTAGTCTAGTGCAGCATAAATACAAGCTGGGCATGTCTTGGTTTATCTCATTATTGGGGAAAAAAGACAATGTAAAATGCTATTTATCTGGATCAATGCCCTTAGTGCAGAAGCAAAGATGATTTCAGTTGAATTTGGTTGTATACTTAGGATTTTTTTAATATGTTTAGAGATATGATCTACTAAATGTTGAAGGAGCAATTGGCCTTTGAGTTAATCTACAAGTTCCTCTATTGCATATGGCTTCGGGTTGTTGGCATAGAGGTCTTCCAGATAAAGCATCAAATGGACCTCTGCTTTTGCTTTTCAGAATATTTGCCTCTTGTATGAAGTTGCTGGACTTATATATGAGCCCAAAATTCCTTTTAGTTATAAGTATCCTAATTCCTATACACAATGATAATATTCCACGATGCACACATGAGACTGTGTTTACTGTCATATCTTTTGATAAGCATCAAAATTTAGTTGTAGCTGACCGTACATGTTTCTTGAAAAAGAAGGGACAAAATATTTTGGCCATGATTTTTGTGGGTGATCCATTTCAACGATCAGGGGATCTCATTCTTGTCAATATGATTATTGTGTGCACCTGTCATCAACACCAGTTTGGATGAGAATCCAGTAGCATACTGATGAGACCTGGATGATGATGGTGTAGAAAAAGAGAAATAAGGTAGCAAGTAGTGAATAGAAAGGAGCTGGCAGGGGAAATTTCCATGGGTTTAGGCTGGGACAGGTGGCGATTGCAGGTTGGAACAGCAAAAGAATTCAGTTAGGGAGAGAGAGAGAGAGAGAGAGAGAGAGAGCTGGATGATAAAAAGAGAGGGAGAGAGCAGACTAGGGCAGAGAAGAAAATAGAAGGAATTGGGAGGACCTAGGCCTTGAAGTCTAGTATTTAGGGAGGAGCTGGCCCTCAAAGTCCAGCACCATTTTGATTTCTTTTGTTTGAGTCTGCTGTTCATTTTGATTGTGCTGTTGGGGTAGTGTTTGCTAGTTCATCTCTTCTGTGTATTTTGTTTGCTGGAATATCAGTACAAGTGTCTATTATTTTCTGGGTTTTGGCTACTGTTTACTATTATTTTCTGGGTTTATTTCGACTGTTGCTTGCTGTTTCTGTTGTGGTTGGCTGTGTTGGGAATGGGGTCCTATCACATACACTTTGCCACAGGGTGATTAATGGTTAGAGAAAGCTGATGCAGCTGTGAAGGCCATAGTTAAACACTCTAGTAATGAGGATAGTATATCATAAGTAGAGAAACATGTGGATGAACGTAATTCCAATATGCTTTAATTCAGTGTACATGACGTCTTCAATAAAATTAAGACTGAGTGGAATAGCAACAGCAGGAAGGAAGCTCTAAAATGAAAGTTGATATTTGATTGATTAATTGGTTTTAGGGCGATAGACAAGCTGTATATGAATTTTTTTCCATCATTTGTGAGTTACTTAAAATTAGGGAACATTTTCCTATTTAGTTCGTAAATATTTGTTGTTCAAAAGGTTTCCCTGGAAACGCTAGCGAAGAAAGCATTGAGGTCTTCAGTGGTTTTGCTTTTGTGTTTTTTCCCCCTTCTTTCTGAAGATCTTTCAATAGAAGTCATTATTTTACATGCCCCTTTGAAACAATTTTTGTTGTTGTGGAACCTGCACAAAAGTTAGTTTAACCAAAGATACTGTGATTTTCTTCTTTTGCAAGAACCTCGATCAAAGATATTTATATAATTAGGTAGAAACTTCACGTATGCCTAGTTTCCTTGTAAAAGGAATCTGTACACTCTGCTACGCAGCTCTTGTTTTCTCAATGCTTCTGTCTTTATTTGAAAAAGTAGCTGAGCTGGATTCCACGCCTTTTTTTTCCTCCTTCATTCTATTTGCAAGGGAAAGTAAATTAAGAAAGAAAATTCCAAGGGGCTGATATACTAGGTTCTTAATCTTAAGTGATGTTCTGCAAGGTATGCACTGGGTAAAGGGGAAGAAGGTTTTTACCACCATACCAATCTGTTAAACAATTCTGTTGATAAATTTCCACCGAGAACTTTGTGCTTACCAAAATTGACTTAACCTTAACTGATATTGGTAAAGGAACATTTTCCTGTTATTTAAAGATATTTGATATTCATAATTTTATGGACTTGAAGTAAAAGGTTCTTTTGACTATGCATTGCAAAATCACTTAGATTAACATATCTTTTAATTGGCATCCTGTGGCATCAAGGGATTAGGTGATATCTCTGTTAAAGATATTGCATCAAGAACTTAGGAAGTTAACTCTTTCCATTTCTAGTTTTATGTGTGTATTAAGTTTCTCCAATTATTGGGTTCTTTGAAATGTAGTACATGGAATTTCTTTGTGCTGGAATAATTAAAGCTTTTCTGTAAATGCTTGGTCTTACTAGCATTAGTTTTTCTTTCCCTCTTTAAAGGTTTGGTACAGCAATCCAGTTCTAAGATATTGGTTGAAGAAGCAATCTGATTCATCAGAATTAGACAAGTTAAAGTGGATGTATTATTTGATCAATAAGAGTCCATGGTAAGTTTTCTACTGAAGCTCTTTTGTATGCTTGTTTGTGCGTGATTAAGGGGATAATAATTGTTTCATTTTTCAATATATCTATTTTGAAGAAGTCTTGGATGAAAATTCAGAGTATTAATTCATCTCTAAGAACAGGTCCTGCCTTGATGAAAATGAGGCATTTTTGACAACCGCAGATTCAGCTGTAAAGTTTCTTCCTCATGCTACAAAGCCAGTTACTGGGTGGAAGGGTCTGGAATACAAAGCTGCATTTCCTATGCTAAAACCTCCTGGTGCTAACTTCTACCCTCCAGACATGGACAAAATGGTATTGGATGAGAAGTTAATCATATGCTTAAAGCAAAATATCTGAGATAGGTTCACATTATATGTGTATGATTTTGACATAATTTGCTGGCGTATTCTTCCTTACGATTATTCTCTTAAATCCAGCATGAAAGTCAATAACCTTCTCTCATGAACTAGGAATTTAAATTGTGGAAGAGCAGTCTAACAGAGAAACAACAGAAAGAGGCAACAAGCTTTTTCACTGTCATCAAAAGGCAGAGTGAATTTAGTTTAGACTCTTCTTTATCTGATCATAGAGTTGATGGAACAAATCATCTAGTTGGCTCCACCCATGACCTATATAGTGTTCCTTATTCCGAAGAGTATAAATCTTACCTTGTAAGAGCTGCTGAACTATTACATAAAGCTGGAGATGTGGCCAGTTCACATAGGTAATAGGTTTTCTGAATTTTTTGTTGTTCATAATTCTTTTCTTGTGCATTTTGAAGAATTCTTGTCAATTTGTGGAGATTTGATGTAACCTTTATCTTCTGCAGTTTGAAGAGGCTGCTGCATAGTAAAGCTGATGCCTTCCTTTCGAATGACTATTATGAATCCGATATAGCCTGGATGGAATTGGTTAGCACACTATACATAAATGTTTTACATTCATGGAACTGTTTGTTTTGCACTGTGTCTCATCTGGTAAATAAAAAATATATTGAGATTCAATGAAATTTAAAAGATTACATTGCTTGTTTTAACCTGTATCTCTCTCTCCCTTACACTCGACACAAACACACACAGGGACACATACATGCACATGAGCATATACCCTTTAGAGTTTCAGATAATTTGTTGGTATTTTATTTGGAGAAGATATGTAAGCAGTAAGTGTCTGGTTTTTGAAAGTTCACGTCATAGAAAGTGCTTTGGGATTTAGAATGAGTACGCTGTAAACTGCTGAACAAGGCTTGAGCATTTAATGCAAGTGAACCTGATGGAGCTTAGAGCTTTGGGTAAGAGTTGTATCAACTTATTATGGAAAATAAAATTACTGTGGTTCTAGTTGAAGGATATTGGTCTTTTTGCCATCCTCTGGAAACAAGGTGTTGAATATTGTTTCCAGCACTATGTGTTATCATGGTGTACTTATTAAAAATAAAAAGAAGAATCTCACTGGTTGGTTGTAAGACTACCTGTTTCAGTTGTTGACCAAGCCATTAGATGGTTATGCTGAAGAATATCACAAGATAGACATAAGGCTGGTATATTTATCAGTGGTCAAGTTGCTGGGTGGTTGCAGTATAGACTAGAGATCATGTCTTCATAATGGATGAGAGTTCCAGACTTGTGGAGGCAAGGCTCCTCCCCTTGTTGAAACTTTCTCCACGATTTGTTGTTGTCCACAGTTTACATAACTTTTATGAGATCCTTATTTAGTTAATTTCTCTTTCACCTTAAATCAGGACTCCCTATATGGTTTCAAAGAGCATTGTGAATTTGCTTATTTAAAACCTTCATTTGTTCCGTGGCCTTGAGGATTAAGTAGATTCCAATGTGGGCCTGGATACCTCATATACCTAAAAAAAAAAAAAAAAGCATTTCAGTTAGGATGGAAAACTTTCAGTGAGGATTGATAGCTTTACATAATGCATGTACAATGAACTGCCAAGGGCTCGTATACTCTTGTCAGCGCAACTGAGCAAACTAGAGTTAGCAATTTGTTGATTATATCTACACTACCTGCTTACAGAGGCAGAGTCCTCCTCTTCAAATAACTTGCTGCCACTTCATCTTATAATAATGAATTGAAAGACATTGGTCTTGGTGGTTAAGAGTAATATGAACCTTTGTATCTGTTGAAGCTAAATTGATTTTTTGTTATTCTTATATTGTGTTCTCTTTTGGTAACTTCTGTTATATCTATTATCAAGCTTGGTGCTTTATTGTCCATGTTTTGAATCTTCTTTTTATCGACATCAAATGGTACCTTGCTGAAAAAGCTGATAGATAGGCTCGAGGAGAAGTGACAAAATTAATTTATCTATATCACAGTGAAAAAATCCTGGTTTCCAGCTACTGTGCTTGATTGGAATCATTCTCATTAAAACACTTTTGACCCTCTATCTTGCTGGTGTAGGACTCTAAGCTGGATGTGACCATTGGTCCATATGAGACATATGAAGATACAATTTTTGGGTACAAGGTAAAATATTTTATAATGCACCAACTTTAATTGCAGCCTAAGTTCAGTGCATATGCCATCGTTTTTTCCAATCTAGAACAGTAGAAAAAAATTAAAAAGAGTGGCCATGTTTGATCCAAGAAAAGGTGGTCACTTACATAACCATGTTTAATGTAATCTATCAGCTTAAGTTTTTGGTGTAATGCTTGCTTAACATGTTGCATTATGTTTATCTAAGGCTACATTTGAAGCATTTGTGGGAGTTCGGGATGACAAAGCGACAGCTCAACTTAAACTATTTGGTGATAATTTGCGGGTACTCTTATTTAGTCAGATATCAGTAGTAACAGTTTTCATTAATGTAAATTCCGACTGTTTCTGAAAAATATTGTTTTCTTTTACTAGGTTTTGGAACAAAATCTACCAATGGATGATGCTTATAAATCAAAAGATGTTATTGCAGCTCCTATCCGTGTTATTCAGCTTGTTTATAATGCAGGAGTGAGTGATCTGTAGAAAGTCTCTAATGATTATTGCATCTAGCTCATTAGCAAAGGAGTGAAATCTCAAACTGTCTTTTTTAATCTTTTAACAGTATTCAATTTGAAACCCTTTACAGAAGGTTTTGCTCTGTCTCCCTCTCAATTGACATGCACACATGGTTGCTCAATTAGTCAACTAATGTTCCATCCCTCTCTCTCTCTCTCTCTCTCTCTCTCTCTTAGCAGGCACACACATGGACATATGCATGCTCAAATTTTCAGCTACAGCTCTCTCTTTCTCTCTCTCTCAGCATGCATGCACATGGACCCACTGATGCTCCTTCAGTGCATGTTCCGATTTTAAAATAATATATTCTTATCTATTTGTGCTTCAAAATGATATGTCATTTTTGAAGCAGCATAATCTGAGAACCTTTTACTCTCTGTGTAGGCATGTACACGGAGGCACACATGCTGTCTTAACTTATGCTCAAATTTTACGCTAATATTAACCATGTTTGGGAATGAAACAGTATCTCTTTGAAATCTTCTTACTCACTCCCTCTCTGTACATCATACACACGTGTTCTCTTTGCATTGTCAAATTTTCAACTAATAGGTTCTTTTTATGTTTGACTTTCAACCTAATATTTTCTGATTATGTCATTTAGATTGAGATTTGATCCAAACAGTTCTAACCGAATTATTTGGGTTGGATGGGGATCAAGTTTCTTAAGTTATAGTTTATTATTATATTTAGAGAAATACAGTTCAGAATATTGTTGCCTGCTGTATCTTCACTAATATCCACTTTACTTTACATGCATTTTATTTGTCTGGTTAATGAATTTACTTTACATCAGGATGTGAAAGGTCCTCAAACTGTTGCTTTCAATTTGCCAAATGATGAGCTTATAGTGAAAGATCGAGGAACATCAATGGTTATGCTTAAGAACGTTTCAGAAGCAAAGTACAGTTCATTTCCTTTAAGTATCTGTAATTATCATGTTTAAGTTGCTTTCATGTACTTGGCCATTGTTGCTTGCTTCTTCTGAAGTTGCGTTTATGTGCTGGTCTAGGCAGAGAAATCTTTTAATTGTTTGACCTGTTTTCTAACCAGGTTCAAGCATATTCTTCAGCCCATAGCTGAAGTATGTGTCAAAGAGGAACAGCAGAAACTTGTAGATTTTGATTCTTTCTTCACTCACACTATTTGCCATGAGTGCTGCCATGGTATTGGGCCTCATACCATAAGACTTCCAGATGGTCGAGAATCTACTGTGAGATTGGTTAGTTACATAATTTTTCTTGTGCCATTCGATATTTTATTAATTACTTCATGTCTGGTTCACATACTCTCTGTGTTAGTTTTGAGACACATTATGTATCTTTTCTCATAGAACAAGAGTGTTGACACCCTAGATACTAACATGTATACATGTTGTTTTTGTACTTACTATATCATTCCAGCATTAATAAAATAATTAAATATTGACTGTCCAGATTATTGTTGCTGGTGGATTCTTACATATAGCTCTAGGTAATATGGAAATTTTTGTGCACCATAATCTCTACAGTTTTACTCCAAAACTTACGGATAAATCGCTTAGTGATTGAACTACTCCATGATCATTGCACAGTGTACCAGAATTTTGGTGTAAGTCATTTTAAGGCCCCAAATTTGACTTAACTGAATGAAGTCAATCACATGAACGCAGGCTTCATAATCCCACACCAGCTCAAATACAGTTAAAATTTTCAAATGCAGATATCTAAACGATGCACCCAAGTTCCATTTTGGGACTTGAGGTAGTGTTTTTTACAATCAGAGAAGTCAATCGCATGGGCCTATCGTCTTAAAATTTCATATTTTGGTTTCATCCTGGGGGGTGCTGAGCTGCTTTGTCACTAGATTTTCAATGGCATTGTTGTTTCTTCTTCTTGTTTTAAGGGTGGGTGGGGAAGAGGGAATGAAAGGTGATATTTAGTTTAAGCAAGAAGAAAATGCTGCATACTGAAATTCTTCCATTTCTGGGATTTGCATATTGAGTTGCAAATGGTTCTGTTTCCTCTCCTAGTTCCTTTTAAGCTTTACCTTGGTAACAGTCCTTTCATATCTTTCTTTTTATCCATGTAATTGCCATTTTTGGCCAGAAACAAGTTTAATAACTTTGTTGTTCAAGGTGTTGATGAAGTGCTGCTAGTAGAGCTTTGACATTTAGGATTCGAGGCCCCTGCAGAATGTTCCTTTTCTGTTTTCACTTGATATATGACATAGAGAATCTCTCTTTCTCTACTTTTAGGTCACCTTTTGGCTTTTGCTTCTCAGGAGTGCTATGTAACTTCAGAAAGTTTCTATTCTGTTTTTCTTTTTATCTTTTTATAAGGAAACAAAAGGATATGTATTAATGATGAAAAGAGGTATAACAGTGGACCAGACCTCCACAAAAGTTTCTATTCTGTTATTACCTTTATTTCCTTTTATAGCTTAAATCTGTTCTTTAAGGTTTTTTTTTTTTTCTTTGGATCAAGTGGTTACTTAACGTGATGTTGGAGCCAAGTTTACTAAGTGGTTGTTTGATTAAATTCCCTAATGTTTAATTAAATATCTGATAGTTTACTATTGTGATAATAGTTGAATTTATTGTTGTGCTCGATCAACTTTCTTCCTAGTCAAAAAGGTGTCTTGGAGCTTAAATATTACTGTCAAGCTTACCAATGAGCTTAAGCTTTTGGGTCAATTGGTTGCTTGGCATTTTAGTTATTGTAAATCATTATCTCTGATTTCTCTTCCTATTCTTTGGTACAGGAATTGCAAGAACTACACTCAGCTCTGGAGGAAGCAAAAGCTGATATAGTTGGTCTTTGGACACTAAAGTTTCTAATAGGCCAGGTAAGTAACTGAATTTGCATACATCGTATCTTAACTCTGGGATGGATTATGGATGTTTAAGTGATGTAAGAGGAGCGTGAATTTCCTATACCCTTATTTATGCATGTGGCTAGTCTGTTTGGAAAAAGAACTGATAGATTGAAAGTATGGTGTGTTGAATTAGGAAATAAAGGGAAGTAGATAAAACCTAGCATCATGCTGAGTTTTCTGGGAAGCGCTTCTAAGGGATGAAACCATATGATTCACATTTCTCCACAGACATAGGCACTAAAGACTGATGTTATTCCAAAAATTGTTCTCCAAAATGTAAAAATTATATCCCTATATTTGTCTTAAAGGAGGTTAACTAATGGAGGAATTACTGTAACAGGTAAGTTTATGAAGCTAATAGCTTGTAAATGTCTTGCGAGGAGCTAATAAGCAAGTAACTATTTAAATTGACAATGACATCTGGAGGAGGCTGCTGCTCAATTAGTCATTCTTTCTGGATAAAAACTCACAAAATACCCCTACCGTATCTGGGAAATTTAGAAACAGATTTTGAAGAGTCTCTTTGGTTCTGCATCATTGATTACTCCATTACAACAACTTCAAGTGTCTACCATTAGGTCCTTCACAGTGTACATGTTATGATGTGTAATGTTCATGCTGGAACAACTTTAATGCTTTACTGTGATTTATATTGAATAGAAAATATGGACATCTTACACAAACCAAAATTATTTTGTTGTTATTTTGATAAGAGATTAGGAGAGCTGTCATCCACCCATTGCTCTTAAATTTATGAATTTATCTCAGTAAGACAGGGAATCCAATTTCTAATTCCCAATTGGGACTTATGACACATTAAACAATCTATATATTAGTTTCTCATGATTATTTGCAAACTATCAGATTTGGATTTTACAGTCATATTGTCTAATGATTCAATCTCTCTCCTTTCCTCCCATCACTCCGTCCACGGAGTGCAGGATTTGCTTTCAAAGAGTTTGTTAAAGTCCATGTATGTTTCTTTCCTAGCGGGATGCTTCCGCTCAATACGGTTTGGCCTAGAGGAAGCTCATGGGTAAATGATCTGTTCATAATTCTTTTGATCCACTCTTTGATGTTAATGTCACTAATTATTCTTTATCTAATGATTGTTGTCAGAAAAGGACAAGCATTGCAGTTTAACTGGTTATTTGAGAAAGAAGCCTTTATTTTGCATTCAGATGATACCTTCTCAGTTGATTTTGCTAAGGTAAAGTCTTTAAATTTCATGTCATTATGGATTTTAGCTGAGAAATATAAAGCCAACTTTTTTTCCTTTTGAAGGTTGAAGGAGCTGTTGAGAGCCTGAGTAGAGAAATACTCACTATACAGGCAAGAGGTGACAAAGAGGCTGCAAGTTTGCTTCTTCAGAAATATTGTAAAATGACAAAGCCATTAATGGTTGCATTGCAAAAATTAGAGGACATTCAGGTACGAGTTGTGAAATTTTGTTACCTATTAGTGTGCATATCTAATTTGTTAATTCTTATATTTTATACCTAATTAGAACCGGACAATGTATAAGATTATCCATCATAATCACATGTTTATCAGGAATAGTAATCAATTTACATTTTAGAAGGAACATTGGTGAGTGTTTCTACTGAACCTCTGATGGCACTCATGTAGAAATAATCTTAGTGAGCACATCATTTAGCACTTCAGTTAGATATCAACTTTTTTTGGTTATTGAATTGCTTAATAGTGAAAAAATTAGGTGCATTGAACTATGGTTGTATATAACAATTAAAATTTTGGAGATGAGTTTCTTATTTTTATGATAAGGGTACCATCGGACCTTTGCAATAAAAGCGCACAAGAGAGGGGAGAAAGAAAATTAAGAATACAAGAGTTCTGACATGACATGTAGAATAATTAGGATCCATTTGGAGCTTGATTGGGATTGAAAGTCATAATATATGGTCTTTTAGTATATTTTGTAAAATTGCTAGAGTTTTGTAATTTTGGATGCGTGCTATGAGGAGGCCTATAGTTGCTTTCATTTGACTTCCTTCAAAGGGAGCAGTCATTTTAGAAACTATAAATAAATTACATCTCATTTAGAGGAAACACCTAATTCACCTCCTCAATTACTTGGCTGTGAAGGATTTTACTATCATGAAACACTTTCTTCTAGATTATGAGAGGCCAAAAATTGGACCAACAATTGAATGAAAGAAATGGGTGAGATTGGAGATAACGATGTTCTTGGGCAAGTATTTGAGCTAATGGGTGATTTTTTGAGATAAAAATGATGCTTTTGGAATGTAATTTTGGCAGAAAGTGGATGAAATGTGCTTTGCTTGATTTCCTAAGCCTTTAGAATCTCCTCTCGGATGCTCTCAAAAGCTACAAAAGAAAGAAACGTATCAAGAGGGTCAACCGGGGTGGTCGCGGGTGTACGCTCTTGACGCTCAAATCATTTTCTTGGACGAAGAATGTAATGAGAAACTCTCAAGTTAAGAAACAAAACTNGGATGCTCTCAAAAGCTACAAAAGAAAGAAACGTATCAAGAGGGTCAACCGGGGTGGTCGCGGGTGTACGCTCTTGACGCTCAAATCATTTTCTTGGACGAAGAATGTAATGAGAAACTCTCAAGTTAAGAAACAAAACTTTAGAGAGAGAATGAATGGGAGAGAATGATTTATTTATTTTTCCTTGAGCTTGTAGGGGGTATTATTAGGAGAACAAGTCAGTGGGCTTGACAATATTTTCTTTTGAAATGCGTAGGTTTCTTGGTCAACTTCCTCTTACCAACTAGCTGCTTGACACGTTGTACTGTTTGAGCCGTTTCTTCCCTTTTCCAGGGCCTTGCAAAGGTTCAGCACTAAATTCGCGATTGTTTCATTGTTGATGTTCTTGGGATCCGTTAAATGAGTAGTTCCTTTAAGTCTAGAAAGGGATTATCGACTATCATTATCTCATAGGTTTGACTTGCAAGGACTAGTTCTGTCAGAATCTCTCAAGCCTTCATAGGATAGTTGTAGCCCTTTGTTAATCCCAATATTTCTTATTCAAGCACTCTTAGGTTCTTCTTTTTATTGTTCTCATCATTCCATTTTGGGGAATAGTCCATTTTTTATTTCCTAAATTGTGTCAAGAGGGTCATTTAATTTTTTATAGAGCTTTGTTTCTCTCTAGGGAGGTGTTCCATTGTCAAATATAGTTATTTATGGTGTGAGCCTCAGTGGCTTGACTTTTTCCTTTACCTCGTAGACTTCCGTCATGACCTCAAAATGATTTGTCTCATCCTTCAGTCTTTCCCTTTCGCCTCTTCCGTTCACTTCATGACTTTTTGTCTCATGAGCAAGCGATGTTAAGGTCATGAGGCAAATGGAAGAGATGAAAGGAAGAGACTAATCTCACCAAAGCCATGAAGCGAACTTACTATCCCACTAAAATCTTGCCAAGAATGATCAATGACAAGGAATAAGCAAGTGATGTTGAGATCATGAGGTGTACGGAAGATTCGAGAGGAAAGAGGGAAGGAAAAGACAAATCTTGACATGCTTTTGAGACGAAAGGAAAATCAAATAGTTGAGATTCACGCCATAAATAGACCATACTGATAGAGGAAAACCTCCTTGGAGGGGAACAAAGATTTACAAAACTAAACGATCCTCTTGACCTTAAGCTTGATAGAAAGCAGCTGGCCTTTCTACAAATAAGAAGATAGGAACAAAGAAAGAAATAACCTAAGCATACTTGAATTGGGAATATACTAGGATTGACGAAGGGCTATAGCCACCCTATAAAAGCTTGGAAGAAAGGGAAAGTCTGACAACTCAATCCTTGCAAGTCAAACTTGTTGACTTGATGTTGATAGCTGACACTCTCTCTTGAAACCCTAGAGGAATTATTCCCGAGAGCACCAGCATCAAGACAATAGCAGATTTAGCACGGCAACATTTGTGAGCCCTACGAGAACATGCGACTTTAACAATACAGTGTGTCAGGTAGTTGGTTTGTTCAAAGAAAGTTGAGCAAACAACCTACTCATTGACAAGATAAGACTATTAAGCCGACGTGGCACTGACTTGCTTTACTCTAAATCCCCCTCCAAGCTCCAGGCAGTGACAACCCGCATCAGCCCTTTTGACATTTCTCTTTTGCAGCTTTCACAACCTCTCGAGAGGAATGCTAGAGAGAAAGGTCCAAAGGGAAGATTCAAGGGCTCTTAAACCTCATTTTAGCCCAATTTCGTACTTCATCAAGACTTCGTTAGTCCCCCTAGAGGAGCAGCAGAGAAGAATCTCAAGAGCCCACTAAATTTCCGCCTAAATCTATATTCATCCTTCATTAAGGACACTTTGGAAACCTCAATTTTTGGCATCAATAATGTCTAAATTCTGGAATAAATCTTCACAAAACTAAATAATTTTGCCCATCTTCTCTTAGAACGTCGAATAATTTATAATCACTAAATACATTTGTGATTGTAGAAATTTCTAGGTATGTGTTATCCCTGTGGTTTGCATTTCTTAATTATGCAGTTAATTCTATCGTTCTTTCAGGTTCCTGTGGATATTGCTCCCACATTTCCCATAGCCAATGAATTATTGAAGTGAAGGGAAGTGAGTTGTTATTTGATGACTACAAATAAATAGACCCGATGCGATCAAATGTCAAAGATTTGCATTGAATGGTAATAATTGAAATCTAAGGGCAGAATCATGTGTTTTGATTTAGCGTGAATGAATTCCTGTTTGCATCCATCCCTTTTTTTATAAGGGGGATTTTCTGTAGAATATCAAACTGTCGTGAATGTTGGGGTGACCTTGTTTTAGTTTGAATGAATTCCTGTTTGCATCCATCCCTTATTTTGTAAGGGGGATTATCTGTAGAATATCAAACTGGCCGACCTTGTTATTGATAAAATAAAACTTTATAACATATGTTTTTGTTTAAATACCATTAATCATATTTATGGTACATTCCAATTGTGCTATAAAGCCAGTGGAGAAACTTATGGAATTTGAATCACCACTGGGTGATTTGATGGTAAAAAAGCAAATGGGTCTAATGTGAGTTTAAGTTCGAGTCCTCTCCAGGCACTAAGAAGTGGCCACTAGAAGATTTACTCAGTCGTTCACTTTAGGGCTCTAAAGAATTAGTTGAGGTACGTGCAACTGGTCAGGCATCCCTAGTCACAAAAAAAAAAAAAAAAAAAAAATTATGGAATTTGAGGTAACTATTCTGCTTAGGAGAATATGAAATGATTCTATATTTAAACATTTAAGATGGTTTTAGAACATAATTGTAACAGAATGCTTTGCCATTTTGGAGAAGCAAAAGTTTTTAAATGTGCTTGGGACCTACATGGTGACATTAAGCCAAGACTTTGATCCAATTACGTTATGTACTATCTCCTTTATAAACAAATAAACTCTTTGACAAACAAATGGTTCAAGTCTCAAATATATGCAGTGAGAAATCGATGAAACATTAGAGTCATTTTCAAAATGGGTCACACGTTCAATCACAATCAAACTCCCATGTTAATAATTCATGTAATTTTTTAGATAATTTTATACTATAAAAAATATTAGCTCCTTGAAGTGCACCCAACCATTAAAAAAGCTAAATGAAAAACTCTTTTCTAATTTGGTAGTAAGGGAGCGGGAAGGTAACTTTCGAAAATACCAATGTCAAAAAAATATACATTCTTTTCAAATCAACTGCAGCAAAGAATCATATTACTTCTTTCTTCTTCCCCACTTCAACACAAATATTTTCTTTCTTGATTATCAAACATGCCCCATTTGATACTTTGCTTTGTGTCACAGGGCCTAACCTCCCTTCTAGACACTGCTCAGCACAAGCACCCAAGCGCTTGTCAGCCTTCCCCAAGTGTGGCTTATCCTCGCCTAGATTATAGCACAATATACAGAGAGGACTACCGAAACGTAATGCACACAATATAGGAAACCAACCTTATATTATGTACAACAAATACAAGAATAACTAGAATGCACCCATAGTGTTTCCTACTGTTAACTCGATTCCACTCAGATGAAAGCACTCAAGTTACAATAAAGGAATACACACCCATATCCCCTCCTCTCCCAATAACAACCTGTTTACCTTATATAAATATTGCAAAGTAGTTACATGATGGTTACAACAACAGTTACAACCTACATAGTAGTTACCAAGTAGTTGGCCACATACAGGTTTTATCTAGACACACTTAACTATCCACAGCCTTTGTCCACACAACCATGCAGCTTTGTCTGATGCATCCCATCAATCTAGTGCATGCCCACATTCACCCCTCGCACACTACTGCCTGCCTTGTGCGTGTACTCAGCAACTTGCTGCTCACTTCACCTTTTGTGCACGTCCCATCCCGTGCACTGCTTGACTTGCTCATAGGCACCCACACCCATGCTAACACATGCCTGCGGTCATGTTTAAGTTTGCAGTGCCCACACCCGCCAACCTATTGATTATCGCACAGTGTGTGTGCTTGCGCCCCAACGCTCAAACACTCATGACTGATATCACCCATCCTTATTTAGCAACCCCATGCACTGTCCTGCAAGGTTTTGGCCAAGGATGAAAGCCACACGTCTACCCATCACTTCTTAAAGGTCTAACAACCACCCCCACCAAAGAACCCGATTCCTTGTTGGAACAGTTAAAATGTACTCCTACACAATCTCCTCAAGCTACCACAAATCATATCCTTTCCCACAAACTTCATTGTCTTACCCCTCTTCCATTTCACCAAATACTCAATTCAGCGTTCTTCTTACGCTATCCCATCCTCCATGATCTAAAATCTTCTCAATTTTATCATCAAACGTGTCTAATCATATGAGGAGCTCTCTTAGCTTAGGTCCTTGAATAATCATCTTTGTCTTCATGGAATGGTTTCAAGAAACTCACATGAAATGTAGGATGCACCTTGATCCATTCCACAGCTTCAACTTATAAGCACCCCACCCACTTTGCTACACCTCAAATGGTCCGTCATATTTCGGGACCAATGCTTTGTGCACCCTCTTCCTATTGTGTTTCTTCCAAATCTGAGGAGTGAGTTTGAGTAGCACCTGATCACCTACGTCAAACTCTAAGGGTCTCCTCTAATATTAGATACTTCTTCATCATTATGTGTCCTTCCGCAAACTATCTTAAGCTTGATCTATAAGTTGTTGCCTTAACTTAGCCACTTATCAACAGCAGGAAATTTCCCCCCTACTAGTTGCTTTGCAATCTCTATAGGCGTCAAAGGCTGTTGCCCCAACACCAACTCAAAGGTACTTAGCTCTATCAAAGACGATTTATGAAGATTAGCAAATTGCACATAGTCTAAAAACTCTACCAATTTCATTGTTAGCCGTCACATAATGCCAAAGATATTCCTCCAGCAATGCATTCATCCGTTCGTCTGACATCGTTTATGGATATTAGCTGAGAACCTAAATTTATTTTCCTATCATATTAAAAAGCAGTTCAAAATTGTCCAACCTTGCATCTCGGTTACTACCAAGTCTACTAGCACTCCAAAATACTTCACCACTTTTTATAAACAAAGTAGCAATTGTCTCGCTGTACAAGCATCCGGGGCTACCACAAACTGCATATTTTGAAAACCTATCCACCACAACAAAGACAAGGAACTTGCCTTATCTACCTTGGGACCCCACTGATAAAGTCAAGAGAGGCTAACATCAAAGGCCTCTCTGGAATGGCTGGCTGCAACAACCCTGCTACCTTCCTCCTTACTGTCTTGTCTAATTGACATACAAACAAGTCTTCAATAGATTCAATATCGGCTTCCATCTTAGGCCAATAATATCTCTTGTCAACAAAACCAAAGTTCTTTCTCAATCAAGATGACCTGCCTATGGTGCATCCTTGTTCAACAGCAGTCGTCGCAATCCACCCTTGTTTGGAACATACAATATATCCCCTTTGGCATACAACAATCCATACTCTAACCAATATCGTCGTATCCATCATGAAACTATGTCAACAAGTCCTTTACTCATCCTATTGGGCACCACTCGTAACCTATCCAACATGCAGATTCCCACATATTATTGCATATAGAGCAGCAATCACTTTTTCCTGCTCAAAGCACGCAACTTATTGTCCCTCCCGAGCTTATGTTGCCTGTATATTCAACCAAAATTCTTGCCACCGGACCTGTTTTTTGGGACAACTTCTTCTATGTCTAAAAGAAATGTTGTGCCTTAGGTTATCACCACAAACTTTGTCCCAACAATACACCCTCTAACCTGCAAACTATGCACACAAACCACCATCTTTCTCATGTGTAAAATACCGCTGCTCTGCCCATTCAACTTTCGACTCTCAAAACTACAGGATGTCCCTCCTGTACCAACACCCATCAATAGCTTTCTCAGGCATCTGTATGCTCTTCGAATGGTAACTCAAAATTAGGCAACCTCAACATCTTCTGCAATGGCTTCCTTCAACTTATTGAGTCATGCCATGATTCTGTCCACTCCAACCGTTGCCCTTTCTCACAACATCTCAACGATGCTACCTTCCTTGAGTACTCCGAAATACTTGTGGTAATAGTTTGCTAACCCAAAGATGCTCAACCGAGTACCTTTGTAGGAGCTGACCATTCCACAATTGTCTGCACCTTCTTCGGATCCATCCTCACTTGGCCTATTCACCAGTGCCCCAAGAACAGATCTCTTCTGTCTAGCAAACTTACATTTCTCCATCTTTACATACAATTGATGCTCTCTCAACCGCATCAATACCCTTCTCAATGAACCAAATCTTGATCCAAATCGACTATAGATAACAATATCATCTAGATATACAACCACAAAATTATCCAAGAACTCATATAACACATCATTCATCAAATACATAATGACTGGTACATTTGTCAAGCCAAACGGCTGATTAGAAATTCATTGAACCAATACCTTGTCACACAAAGTGTCTTACTCATCTCCCGCAACAATTTTGACTTGCCATACCCTGGCCGCAATCTAATTTAGTGAAAACTAAAGCTCCACTCAACTGTCCATGAGATCTTGAACAAGGGAATAAGATACTTGTTCCGGATTGTAACCTTGTTTAAAGCCCTATAGTCGACACACATCCAAAGTGATCCATGTTGCTTCTTTTGAAACAACACAAAGCACCGAAATGAGCCTTTGAATGTCTCACAACACTGCTTCAAGTAACCATTAAGCTATTTTCGGAGTTCTTTTCAACTCCATAGGAGACATCCTATATGGTGAATGAGCAGGTGGAAAATGCCCCTAGTTCTAACTGATTTTGTGATTGATAGCCCATCTTGGAGGAACTTCTTTGGGCAACTCCCGTGGCATCACATCAAAAAACTCATGTAATATACTCTACCACTACATCCAATACCTCACCTTTTTATCAGGTTTCAACTCTATCTGCTGCCAATAAGTTTCCTACCCTTTCAACCCACGTTTCCTACGTGGCTGAAATAGTGGTAAGCTTTGACTGTCCGTTGCTACTATCTTCAGGTGAACAACATGACACAAAACAAGGGCTTGATTCATGCTTAATCATCATACCATTCAGGTCGGCATCACTAACCCTTTGTTGCTTTGAAGAACTCATCCCCAAAATGATATCAAAGTCATCCAATGGAACAACAGCCAAGTTGATCTTACCTGTCCAACAACCACACATACATGCACATTGAGGCTTTCCAGTCACCCGCTACACTAGAATTAACAGCCTTCACCATTGTGGGACTCTTGGAATGTGCTAGCCCCACTTTGAAACAACTTTGTCTGCCACAAAATTATGAGTTGCTCCCTATCTAACAAGGCTTAACCTGACTGTCCTTCACTTTCATATCAACAAACGATAGAGTATTTCAGAAACACCCTTGCTCACAACTCCAAGGTAAATAACACCCTTTCCGTCTCTAAACCCATCTTTCCTTATAGCATTCATCACATCGGGTTCATGCAATCGGCTCACCCACTAGACTCCCTCTCTCACCAATCAAGCATTAAGCTCTCTCTCTTTGGGCAATCCCTTTCATGTGTGGTCCTCCACAAATAAAACAGCAGGACATTGCTTTGTCCTCTTTATTATCCTTAGAAAAATTGTTGCCACCAATTGCCTTTCCCTTATCATGGTTGAATTTTTCTTTTGAAACTAAAGTCTTTCTCTTGCTTCCTTTAAACTCCAATGATCCTTGCTGCAACAATAGGCTCTTCTCCTTATTATTTTTAAGTCTACTAACCTATCAGCAACAGCAATCACATTAGGCAAATCCTGCACCTTTTGCTTTCTCAATTACACTTGCGCCCAACCTTGCAAGCCTGACATGAAGTTAACAACTGTCCTCCTTTGATATTTTTAATGCTAACAACAGGAACTAAATCCCTTTACATACTCCCTCACAATAGCCTTTTGCTGGAGCTTTTCATCCGATCGCTAGCATTCCATGATGTATTCCCCGACAAAAATTGATCCTTCAATTCCTTTTGAATCTGTTCCAAGTATCAACCTTGGGTCTACCCGCACTCACATCATCTGCAACCGTGTGCCACCACAAGTTAGCATCACTAGCCAAATACATGCTGGTTATTAAACCTTCTTGACATCACCTTTTGCATCCGCAAAATACTACACCATATCTCATAAGAATTTTTCCAACTCCTTGGCATTTCTAGCACCCTAAAAAGCCTTACGTTCAGGTACTCTAATCTTGGTTGTACTTCCCCAATCAAAACTACGAGGAATAGCATGCTTCAACAAGACATTATCATTCTCTAGGGCATCAAGTCTCTTGTTGGTCAAATTCAACAATTCTATAAATTGCTTATAGAGAATTTTGAAACTCTGATTAGTTTGATCAAGTCTCTCATTGATGGTCATAGTCTGGCCATCTTGATTTTCACCCATCAGTTCTTCCAACCGAGTCACTCTATCCCTTAATGCTTCCATCTCAACCCTTCTTGACATGAAACAAGAAGAAGAAAATTTCAAGAACAAACCTAGTTAAACCTAGCTCTAATATCAATGTCACAAGGCCTAAACTCTCTTCTAGTCACTGCTCAGCATAAGCACAACAAGCGCTTTTCAGCCTTCCCCAAGTGTGCGTATCCCTGCCACAAATTATAGCAACAATATGCAAGAGAGACTACTGAAACATAATGCATAATATATACAGGAAAACCTAACCTTATATTATGTATAACAAATACAAGGATAACTAGAATGCATCCACAGTGTTTCCTACTATTACAATCTGATTCCCACTCACAGATAAAGCATTCAAGTTACAATAAAGGAATACACACCCATATCCCATCTCTCTCCCTAATAATACAACCTGGTTGCCTTATATAAATATTGGCAAAGCAGTTACATGATGGTTACAGCAACAATTACAACCTACACAGTAGTTACCAAGCAGTTGGCCACATACAGGTCTTATCTAGACACACTTAACTGTTCCACAACCTTTGTCCAACAACCATGCAGCGTTGTCTGAGCATCCCATCAGTCTAGTGCATGCCCACCCACATGCACCCCATGCACACTACTGTCTACCCTTGTGCGTGTACTCAGCAACTTGCTACTCACTTCACCTGTTTGTGCACATCCCAATCCGTGCACTACTGGACCTGCTTATGGGCACCCAACACCCATGCAAACACATGCATGCGCGTGCATGTTTAAGCTTGCAAGTGCTCACACCTGCCAACCTATATGATTGTCGCATTAGTGTGTGCTTGGCACCCCAATAATCAAACACCTCATGACTGATATCACCCATCCTTATTTAGCATACACCCATGCACTGTCTTGGCAAGGTTGTGGCCAAGAATGAAAGCCACATGCCTACCATCACTTCTTAAGGGTCTAACACTTTGCCTCTTCTTGGCTTCATTTCATTTCTTTTATTCACAATATATAAAAGAGAAGAGTAATATTTAAATCCTTTCTACGCTTGCATCTTCACAAATATTTAAAGCAGTGATAGTCAATTAGTTCAAGCCCAACGCAGTTCATTTAATCAGTCAATGGCAAGAAAGACTCAACTTGTCCTTGACTCCTCGCATTTCTGTTTCTCTTTCAACCTTGTAACAATTAGCAAGTGTATAAGGATAAGTACCAAAAAAAAAAAAAAAAAAACATTTTGAAAGGTGATAAATCATTAAATTTTTTATTATTTCTTCAATTAATACATTAGATGTGTAGAGTATATTATTTTGTATGCTAATTATTTCGTGTTTTCTAGTGGTCATTAAATGGACAATTGACTTACGCTTTTTTTTTTTTTTTTTTTTTTGGTAAATTAAAATTTAACCAGAGTTCATACTATGCATTCACCATTGACCTCTCTTATGTATGTTGACCATATTGGTCCTCTCTTATTCAACATTTTTTTCTCTTCTCTTTTATTCTTCAACACAAAAAAAACCATTTCTTATCTCCATGCGCAAACTATAATCATATATATTTCAAATTGCCAAATATGAGATGAATTATATATTTAACATTGTTGATGCAAGGATTTACACTAATCAGAGATACGTGATTGACAATGTTAGTAGAACGTAAGATGTGTGCGTAATCCTGATGGATCGGCAATGGAAAGTACAGTGATGAATGTGTAGTAACTAACATAAAATAACAAAGAACAAGAAAGACTTTTTAAAGTGGTTTGGTTGCTTATGAGTAAAACATCATCTACTATTAACCATGCCAAAGCTATTCCACCTAGCAACAATATGGGGATCACTTATGAATATGTAACCTTTTTCTGATAAATTCATTCTGTTTGTTTCTTAAAAAACATTCTCTAATGCATTCAAAATTCCAATAAATTTAATTGCAGAGGTGTGTTTATCTTCTCTTAAATCCGATATTAACAACTGAAATTCTATTTATAATTTATACAAGTTCAAAATAGTTACCTGAGAGTCTATCAACATGAAAGAAATACGAGTTCATCTTCTCTTAAAGCTGAAATTACAACTAGACTTCTATTTAATTTTGTACAAGTTCAAAATAGTACCTGAGAGTCCATCATACATGAAAGAGATACGAGTGAGTTCATCTTCTTTAAAGCTGAATTAAAAACTAGATTTTACCATTGTTCATATGGTTGCTTCTGCTACGAATTTTCCTTCATAGTTGCCATGAGAGAATTAATTTCTCTGGAAATTTATCAAAAATACAATAAAATGAAAACAAACTATGATATGTTCAAAAAGTGTGGAAACTTATTTTTACTGCTTCTTTACAGCAATTTGGTTCCAAATTATTGGTTTTTTTACATGATGTTTGATTTAATTGTAGGTACTTTTTGTGTATTACTAATAAATTGATGAACATAGTTACTAATATGCTCTCTTGAAAATTATATATTACCCTTTGATATTTCTAATTGTTTAGTTACTCATTTATGAAAGTTTTTAATCAAGCAAACAAGAAATATCTGGAAAGAAAACAAGAAATAAACTAGAGAAAAAAAGCGGTTAACGATTCACTAGAAAACACATGAATGTATATTATGTTTTTGTTAATTTGTTACAAAGGAGAATGATGACTTATATAACAGATATTCTGTTATATTACACAAATCTAAAACGTCATCGTTTCTTTATTATCCTTTTTCTTTGTTGCAAACAAACAACCTTCTACATTTCCAACATTAAAAACTCAACCTTGCGTACATCATATCAGTATACTGAACTTCAACAAGCTATCTTCGTACTAATATCCTCCCGTAAACTGAACAATCTTCAAGCTTTCCATCCTAATTCTGCAGTATTGTACTTCCAGCATTTGATCACAAAAAATAAATACAGAAAAATAAGTAACACAGAGAAAAACAGAGTAACACTAGTGACTCTTCATATCACCTTTTCATGAACACCTTGCAACTAACACTCCCAAGCTGGCTTCTTAAACTATTATCCTCCGTAAACAAACAATCTTCAAGCTTATCACTCTAATTCTTCCAAGACTATAGTTCCAACAATTGAACACAAAAAACAGAGTAACACTTCGTCATATCACTTGTTTCATGAACAGTAATTAGATTCTTCATTTAGAACTTCAGTACTGCACTAGTGTCATCACTTGGTAAAGTATCTGTAACATTAACTTGTCCGGAGCATAGCAAATCGAGAACTAGGAAGTGCTTTGGTTAATATATCTGCCATTGACATTCTAAAGCAAATATTGAACCATCAACAATCGTCTTGTAACAGCTCTCGGACAAAGTGCACATCAATTTCAATGTGCTTTGTCCGAGCATGAAAAACAGGATTAGATGAGAGTGCTCCAGCACTCATATTATCACACCAATCACTAGAATGTTACTGATTGAATGCCAAGTTCTTTTTAACAAATTTTGAATCCAAACTACTTCAGTGGCAGTCGGCTAAGTGACCGATACTCAGCCTCAGTTGAAGATAAAGAAACTACTTTTTGTTTCCTAGAAGACCACTGAACAAGATTACCTCTAAACAGACAGTATATCCACTGGTGGAACGTCTATCCATTTCATCCCCAACCCAATCTGTATCAGCAAATGCTTCCAAGGCAAAAACCTTCTCCTGGTGAAAAGAATACCATATGTCAGAGTGCCTTTCACATATCATAGAACACGTTTACAGGCAGTCCAATGAACTTGGTGGCTGTTGTAAATATGACTAGGTTATTTACAGCAAATGTAAGGTTTGGCTTGGATAAAGTCAATATTGTAACCCCCGACAATGCTCATATATAGAGTGGGCTGATCAAACACTTTACTATCTGTTGAACAAGGTTGAGACCAGTGGCCATTGGTGTAGAACAAGGCTTACAGTCTGTCATCCCTGCCGTGGAGTAAATCTTGAGCATATTTAGTCTGTGTAAGAAGTAAACTAAATGAATTTCGATTGACTTCAAGCCTAGGAAATATTGGACCGAACCTAATGTCTTTAGAGCAAACGTAACATTCAAAATGCTATTAGTTTGGAAATCAGATGATCATCATTTCCAACACCAATATGTCTCCACAAACACAAGTAAATACATAATAGTAGAACCTTGTTTATCAAAGAGAGACTGACATCGGATACTGAATTAACAAAGCCCCACATCAGTACAGATTTGAGTTTATCAAACCAAGCTTTAGGAGCTTGCTTAAGGCATATAATGTCTCTGCAATCTGCACACTTGTGTGAATTATGTTAGTAATTCAAACTCAAGTAACCTTCCGAAGGTAGCATGAAGACTTTTTCTATTAGCTCACCATTTAGAAATGCGTATTCACATCCAACTACTGAATATCCCCTTTGATGAACTGCCAAGGACATCATTACCCTAATAGTAGCTACTTTAACCATTGGAGAGAAGGTGTCAAAATAATCCAATCCAGGAGTCTGTTGAAAGCCTTTGGCTACCAGCCTAGCTTTATATTTTGGAGGGTACCATCAGAGTTTAATGGTCTTAAAGACCCACTTACTTCCAACAACATTCATTCCTTCTTTATGGAACCAACTCCCATGTATCATTTTTCAATAAGGGTTGATACTCAGATGACATAGCTTGTCTCCATTCTTGAATTTTTAGTGCCTCAGTAACTAATCTTGGTTCTGGCAAAATAGCAATTGAAGATAACACAACTGGATAAGCAACATAACCTTTGGATAGGTCTAGTACAGTCTTTAACTGGTTAGCATAGGGTGTACTTCAAGTTGAATTTGAATCAATAGGAACCAGATCAGAGGTAAAACGATTAGGAGTTGAAGTTTATGCAAGAGACAAGTTATGTTCAAACACGTCCTCAATAGAATGGACAGAAGCTGCTGAAGAGTGTAAGTTAGGCTCAGATGGAGGATTATTTGGAAATGATGCTGCTGTGGAAATACATTATGATGAACCACCATTTTCAACAGACTGGATGCAGAAGAGTGTAAAATAGGAGTGGCATTATACTCTGAGGAATCACCTGTTGGATTAGAACCTGACAACTCATGTGAGACCATTGGTACTTCAGGTAAGTCAACTGGTTGATCATGGAAACAAGTAGGAAGAAAGATCTGGAAAAAGCTCTGACACCTCATGAGAGGCCGCTGGCAACTCAAACAAACCTACAGATTTAGTGGAAGGCTCCAGGATGAAGAAGGTGAACTGCAACCATAGACTCACTTCTAACAGTGTCACATTCTCAGAAGTAAAGCCACTTTTGAAAGGGAAATCAAGCTCATTAAATCTCACTTGCTTGACAATATAAATTCGACCCTTTGAGTTTAGGCATAAGTACTTTATGGGTGAGGCTATAACCAAGAAAAGCACATTTTTCTATGTGAAACGCAAATTTGTGCTTGTTATAGGGCAAAGGTAACAACTGCAACCAACTTGAGTTCATTATAGTCAGGCTCTTTATTGAACAAGACAACATATGAAGATGCAAAATCAAGGACCGACGTTGGAGTCTGTTGAGAAGGTAGGTGGATGTACTAAAGTTAGCCCACCAGTAGGTTAATGGCATCCCAGCATGAGCCAATAGTGAGAGACCAAATTCGATGATGGATCTATGCTTTCTCTCCACTTTCCATTTTGTTGGTGGAGATAGGGCAAGAATGTCTAAATAGGTTCCATGATGTGAAGAAACCAGTAAAAGCTTTGAATTCACCTCCCAATCAGTTTGCAGTGCTTTATTTGTGGTTTAATTGCTTTCTCATAAAATAATGAAATTGGACAAAGGTTGTGTAAGCTTCAGACTTGAGTTTTAAAGGATATATCCATTTAAAACGACTATAGTCATCACAAAGATAATATAGTTTTATAACCTTCTTGGATGTGGTAGAGTTGGTCCCCGTAGATCAGAGTGAATTAACTCTAAAGAGGTTGATGCTTTGAAGAAGATGCCCAGGAAAATAACATTGTGATAGTTTTCCATACTGACAAGCCTCACATAAAAAACTGTTATTGCATTGCAACTGTTGTTTTACATCCAATTTGTCTAGCACAACACGAAGAGTTCGACTATTGTGGTGTCCTAACCTTGCATGCCATAGCAAAAGTAAGTCTACACTTGTAGATTTATTTAATTTTGCAACAGTATAACATGCATCAGTAGAGCTAAGAACCTCATTATTTGATTCAAAGACATTCTCACTATTATCAGTACTTGAAATAGAAACTGTACCAACTTTATTCAATTCTTTAGCAGCATTACATACACCAGATTTATTTAATTTTGCAGCAGTATAATATGCACCAATAGAGCTAAGAACATGATTATTTGATTCAGAGACACTCTCACTATTATCAGTACTTGCAACAGAAACTGTAGCAACTTTATTCAATTCTTCAGCAGCATTACATACAGCAGTAGATTGATAACCAGCAGTAGACTGATAACTAGCCACATTTGAATCTGGAGCAACTTTATTATTATCAACACTTGAAACAGAATTAGCTTCTGATGAGGACAAAAACGCAGTAGCAGTAGAACCAGTGAATTGTGGAGTGGAGGTGACAGCATGAGAAAGTTCAAGTTGATACAGTCCATCCTTAACAGTGCCATGAAGCAATATCGCTCTACTACTTTTGTCCTTTACCAAACAACAATCGGCATGAAATTCCACAATAACATTATTGTCTCTAGTTATTTGTGAAATGCTTAGCAAATTCTTTGCAATTTTGGGAACACATAGAATGTCTCTAAGATGAATCAATCTATGAGCATCAAAAGAGGGAATCAATAGCGTACCTATTTGTGTAATTGGAATAGCTTCCCTCTTACCTACTTGCACCTTGGAATTTCCAGGATAATTAGACTTAACCATCAAGTTGGATCCATTAGCTACCATGTGATTGGAAGCTCCAGAGTCCATATACTAAGATTGATCACAGAGTGTCTGTGGAGTAGCTGTAGGTTACAGATGAGAAGCTGAACCAGAGAAAATATCTTTGACATTTTGCGGTGGCAGATTACTAGAGGCATCAAGGTTGATGTTATGATAAGTAGGTACAACCGAGGATTGATTTCCTGCAGTTGATGGACAGAAACCAGTAGAATTGTGTTGTATTGGTGGACCTCCAGACGCAGATTGATCATGAAACAAACCAAAGAAGGAAGAGTTCTGCACTTGTGGATTATTGAATGTGTAACCAGGAAAGTTAACATGATTAGATGCATTTGCAAACAAAGCCTGAGCTGGAGCATTTAAACCTTCATTAGAGACATTCGAAGGAGGAACAGATGAAGTGTAGCCAATTGGTTGTGGTTGAGAACCTAGTTTGGACCAACAAATCCCTAATACTCTTGATCAAACCGGTGATAGCATTGTATGGCAAAGTGTCCTGTTTTCCCACACACTTGACACACTAATTTTGATTTGAAAAATCCTCTACCTCTACCTTTTCCCCTCATTGGATTGTTATTCAGCTGAGCACCTCCAGTAAAGACTGTTGTGCATGAGGGAAGTGGTAAGGTCTACCAAAAACTTGGTGGTTATGAGGACTGTTATTCCCAAACTCAACACATGTTCCTGTAGAATAACTCGGTGCTCCTACTGTAGTGCTATTATTAGTACCAGACTGATAACTATAGCCTAATATTTGAGGATAGTTGGATAGCAGTGGCTTATGTTCAGATACAGGTGCAAGTGAGTTATTGGATTCCTGTCTAGAAGCAAATAAAGCAGATGTCATTTGTTCATGAAAATTGGTCAAACTATTNCAACCTCAGTTGAAGATAAAGAAACTACTTTTTGTTTCCTAGAAGACCACTGAACAAGATTACCTCCTAAACAGACAGTATATCCACTGGTGGAACGTCTATCCATTTCATCCCCAACCCAATTTGTATCAGCAAATGCTTCCAAGGCAAAAACCTTCTTCCTGGTGAAAAGAATACCATATGTCAGAGTGCCTTTCACATATCATAGAACACGTTTACAGGCAGTCCAATGAACTTTGGTGGGCTGTTGTAAATATTGACTAAGTTTATTTACAGCAAATGTAAGGTTTGGCTTGGATAAAGTCAAATATTGTAACCCCCCGACAATGCTCATATATAGAGTGGGCTGATCAAACACTTTACTATCTGTTGAACTAAGTTTGAGACCAGTGGCCATTGGTGTAGAACAAGGCTTACAGTCTGTCATCCCTGCCTTTGTGAGTAAATCTTGAGCATATTTAGTCTATGTAAGAAGTAAACTAGATGAATTTTGATTGACTTCAAAGCCTAGGAAATATTGGACCGAACCTAATGTCTTTAGAGCAAACGTAACATTCAAATCTGCTATTAGTTTGGAAATCAGATGATCATCATTTCCAATCACCAATATGTCATCCACATACACAAGTAAATACATAATAGTAGAACCTTGTTTATCAAAGAAGAGACTGACATCGGATACTGAATTAACAAAGCCCCAACCAATCAGTACAGATTTGAGTTTATCAAACCAAGCTTTAGGAGCTTGCTTAAGGCCATATAATGTCTTCTGCAATCTGCACACTTGCTGTGAATTATGTTTATGTAATTCAAACTCAGAGTACCCTTCCGAAGGTAGCATGAAGACTTTTTCTATTAGCTCACCATTTAGAAATGCGTTATTCACATCCAACTACTGAATATCCCACCTTTGATGAACTGCCAAGGACATCATTACCCTAATAGTAGCTACTTTAACCATTGGAGAGAAGGTGTCAAAATAATCCAATCCAGGAGTCTGTTGAAAGCCTTTGGCTACCAGCCTAGCTTTATATTTTTGGAGGGTACCATCAGAGTTTAATTTGGTCTTAAAGACCCACTTACTTCCAACAACATTCATTCCTTCTTTATATGGAACCAACTCCCATGTATCATTTTTCAATAAGGGTTGATACTCAGATGACATAGCTTGTCTCCATTCTTGAATTTTTAGTGCCTCAGTAACTAATCTTGGTTCTGGCAAAATAGCAATTGAAGATAACACAACTGGATAAGCAACATACCTTTGGATAGGTCTAGTACCAGTCTTTAACCTGGTTAGCATAGGGTGTACATTCAAGTCTGAATTTGAATCAATAGGAACCAGATCAGAGGTAAAACGATTAGGAGTTGAAGTTTATGCAAGAGACAAGTTATGTTCAAACACGTCCTCAATAGAATGGACAGAAGCTGCTGAAGAGTGTAAGTTAGGCTCAGATGGAGGATTATTTGGAAATGATGCTGCTGTGGAAATACATTATGATGAACCCCATTTTCAACAGACTGGATGCAGAAGAGTGTAAAATAGGAGTGGCATTATACTCTGAGGAATCACCTGTTGGATTAGAACCTGACAACTCATGTGAGACCATTGGTACTTCAGGTAAGTCAACTGGTTGATCATGGAAACAAGTAGGAAGAAAGATCTGGAAAAAGCTCTGACACCTCATGAGAGGCCGCTGGCAACTCAAACAAACCTACGATTTAGTGGAAGGCTCCAGGATGAAGAAGGTGAACTGCAACCATAGACTCACCTTCTACCAGTGTCACATTCTCAGAAGTAAAGCCACTTTTGAAAGGGAAATCAAGCTCATTAAATCTCACTTGCTTGACAATATAAATTCGACCCTTTGATTTAGGCATAAGTAGCTTTATGGGTGAGGCTATAACCAAGAAAAGCACATTTTTCTATGTGAAACGCAAATTTGTGCTTGTTATAGCAGTAACAACTGCAACCATTGAGTTCATTATAGTCAGGCTCTTATTGAACAAGACAACATATGAAGATGCAAAATCAAGGACCGACGTTGGAGTCTGTTGAGAAGGTAGGTGGATGTACTAAAGTTAGCCCACCAGTAGGTTAATGGCATCCCAGCATGAGCAATAGTGAGAGACCAAATTCGATGATGGATCTATGCTTTCTCTCCACTTTCCATTTTGTTGGTGGAGATAGGGCAAGAATGTCTAAATAGGTTCCATGATGTGAAGAAACCAGTAAAAGCTTTGAATTCACCTCCCAATCAGTTTGCAGTGCTTTATTTGTGGTTTAATTGCTTCTCATAAAATAATGAAATTGGACAAAGGTTGTGTAAGCTTCAGACTTGAGTTTTAAAGGATATATCCATTTAAAACGACTATAGTCATCAACAAAGATAATATAGTTTTATAACCTTCTTGGATGTGGTAGAGTTGGTCCCCGTAGATCAGAGTGAATTAACTCTAAAGAGTTGATGCTTTGGAAGAAGATGCAGGAAAATACATTGTGAAGTTTTCCATACTGACAAGCCTCACAAAAAAAACTGGTATTGCATTGCAACTGTTGTTTTACACAATTTGTCTAGCACAACACGAAGAGTTTGACTATTGTGGTGTCCTAACCTTGCATGCCATAGCAAAAGTAAGTCTACATTGAGATTTATTTAATTTTGAACAATATAACAGCATCAGTAGAGCTAAGAACCTTATTATTGATCAAAGACATCTCACTATTATCAGACTTGAAAAGAAACTGCACCAACTTTATTCAATTCTTAGCAGCTATACATACACCAGATTTATTTAATTTTGCAGCAGTATAAATGCACCATAGAGCTAAGAACATGATATTTGATTCAGAGACACTCTCACTATTATCAGTACTTGCCACAGAAACTGTAGCAACTTTATTCAATTCTTCAGCAGCATTACATACACAGTAGATTGATAACCAGCAGTAGACTGATAACTAGCCACTTGAATCTGGAGCAACTTTATTATTATCAACACTTGAAAAAGAATTAGCTTCTGATGAGGACAAAAACGCAGTAGCAGTAGAACCAGTGAATTGTGGAGTGGAGGTGACAGCATGAGAAAGTTCAAGTTGATACAGCATCCTTAACAGTGCCATGAAGCAATATCGCTCACTACTTTTGTCCTTTACCAAACAACATCGGCATGAAATTCCACAATAACATTATGTCTCTAGTTATTTGTGAAATGCTTAGCAAATTCTTTGCAATTTTGGGAAACACATAGAATGTCTCTAAGATGAATCAATCTATGAGCATCAAAAGAGGGAATCAATAACTACCTATTGTGTAATTGGAATAGCTTCCCCTTTACCACTTGCACTTGGAATTTCCAGGATAATTAGACTTAACCATCAAGTTGGATCCATTAGCTACCATGGATTGGAAGCTCCAGAGTCCATATACTAAGATTGATCACAGAGTGTCTGTGGAGTAGCTGTAGGTTACAGATGAGAAGCTGAACCAGAGAAAATATCTTTGAACTTTTGCGGTGGCAGATTACTAGAGGCATCAAGGTTGATGTTATGATAAGTAGGTACAACCGAGGATTGATTTCCTGCAGTTGATGGACAGAAACCAGTGAGAATTGTGTTGTATTGGTGGACCTCCAGACGAGATTGATCATGAAACAAACCAAAGAAGGAAGAGTTCTGCACTTGTGGATATTGAATGTGTAACCAGGAAAGTTAACGATTGATGCATTTGCAAACAAAGCCTGAGCGGAGCATTTAACCTTCATTAGAGACATTCGAAGGAGGAAGATGAAGTGTAGCCAATTGTTGTGGTTGAGAACCTAGTTTGGACCAACAAATCCCTATACCTTGATCAAACCGGTGATAGCATTGTATGGCAAAGTGTCCTGTTTTCCCACACACTTGACACACTAATTTTGGTTAAAAATCCTCTACTCTACCTTTTCCCCTCATTGGATTGTTATTCAGCTGAGCACCTCCAATAAAGACTGTTGTGCATGAGGGAAGTGGTAAGGTCTACCAAAAACTTGGTGGTTATGAGGACTGTTATTCCCAAACTCAACACTGTCCTGTAAATAACTCGGTGCTCCTACTGTAGTGCTATTATTAGTACCAGACTGATAACTATAGCCATATTTGAGGATAGTTGGATAGCGTGGCTTATGTTCAGATACAGGTGCAAGTGAGTTATTGGATTCCTGTCTAGAAGCAAATAAAGCAGATGTCATTTGTTCATGAAAATTGGTCAAACTTATGTTGTCGTTCCAGTCTTATCTCATGCTATGAAGCATAAATTGAGCCTCCTGAATACTTACTGTACTACTATGTAAGTAAGTTAACAACCACTGTATCATACTGGACCAAGACCTCTAGAAATACAACAAAGCTCCTCATCACTAAGATTAACACCACTAGATACCAGCTATCTCCTAACTCTTTCATTTTCAAGACATACTCGTTGATGCTAGATGAATCTTTCTTAGTAGTTTGTAACAGGTTTCTTAGATGTAGAGTCCTAGCCTTTGAAATAGATTGAAAATGAACTCCAAGGTGTTCCAAATTTCATAAGAGCTACACAATTTTGCTACATGTCTGAACATAGCTTCAGATATTGACGAAAACAACCAGCTACCAAACATTGATCATTTCTTTCCAATTAAAATACTAAGAGTTTGGCCCTTTTATAATATCTTCAGAATTATCAAACTTTTCAATAACAAGCATAGGTGGACAAATTTCTCACCAGTTATAAATCCATCAAGATCATGAGATGCAAGTGCTGGAAGAATTTGAGAACACCAAGACGTAATTCTTTCTCCAAGCTTTACTGAAACCGTAGGAAGCGATGGCTGTATACTGGAATTGACTCCAATTCCAGCACATGTTTGTTCTATCTCTGATTTTGAAGTGAAATTAGAGGATTCAGAATCGATGAGCCATTGACGTTTGTCTATAGTCTATACCATAAAGTTTTTAATCAAGCAAACAAGAAAGATCTGGAAAGAAAACAAGAAATAAACCAGAGAAAAAATGCGGGTTAACGATTCACAAAACACATGAATGTATATTATGTTTTTGTTAATTTGTTACAGAGGAGAACGATGACATATAACATATATTGTTATATTACACAAATCTAAAACGTCATCGTTCTTATTATCCTTTTCTTTGTTTTACAAACACAACCCTTTACATTTCCACATTACAAACTCAACCTGTGTACATCATATCAGTATATTGAACTTCAAAAGCTTCTTCTATACTAAAATTTATATGCATTATGATGCATAAGCTTACTGATATAGGCTTTTTGCATCTTTTGTTTGTAATAAGAGTCCTCATGTTGCTAAGAGAGGGGCACTGTCTTGTGTGGGAAAGCTCTATGGAGCTTTATTGGGTGAGTAATGGAGTCATTAGATTTGTTCTTGTAGTTGAAAGTTTGTTTAAAGAACTCTGAGCAGCCTCGTAATTCTTATTTCTTTGTTATTGGATAAAAAAAATAGATTTCATCATACTTTAGAAGTAATTATAAATTTATACTGTTCGAATTACAACTAAATTGTTATATATATATCTTCTTGCTGTTTGATTGAATCATTGGTTTAATGTTTCTTCTTTAGAATTTTTTTTTTTTTTTTTTTTCGTTATAAAGGTGTTGGGCCAACTTACGCGCACTTTGACTAGTCCTCGACCCCGAACAAGACTTTTGAAACAGGGCAAGCCCTGCAGTCTGTGGCCAATAATATTAGCAACCGTTCTTGTGATCGAACCTGAGGCCACGGAGGAGCAAACCCCTTGGCCCCAAACCTTTACCATCAACTAACCCATTGTTGGTTTTCTTTTAAGAAATTCTTTCCTGAGTTAATTGTAACCTAATTCTGCTTTAGTAGTGTCTACAGTGATGTGCTCTACAATTATTGCATAAATTAAAACGAGGAGCCTCTTTTCTTCAAAAGAATATTATCACATTCCGAAATTCCAGTTACTATTGAAGGAAATGTGTGTAGAAGTTTAAGTTGAATCAATGGTGAGTTATTGTTCTAATGGTTTGCTATTCAGTTTAATATACTTTATAATGTTTGAAGCATTTATTTGTTTGGTAACTCATTTGATAGGAGCTCGAGAAAATAATGCAGCAAGTTAGCATAACAACAAGACTAGCACTCGATTATACCTTTAGAATCAATAAACAAGTCTCAATCACAGAAACTTGGATCATAAAGTTTGAAGTAAAATCTGAATAATTATTGAATATCATAAAAAGAATGAATAATATGTTTGCGTAGGGTGGTGAGAGCCAACCTTAACAAGACTTCCAATAAACAAGGAAATAAAATCCAAATTAATTAAAAAATGACGTCTTAAAGAAAATAGGAAAAAACATGCAAAAAACTTAAACGGTCCTAAAACAAGCCGAAACAGTGGATTTTGGGCTCGAAAACATCCCCAAATAGAGAACCGAGTTGCCATGTTGTTAGGCTCGAAACAAGCTTTCCATTGATATATTATGGGCCCTATAACTCCTAAATAAAAAATTCTAGCCATTTTAAGTTGGTCTGTCTGTGTTTGAGTTTCTGACGCTCAACCCTCCTTAAAAATTCATCTACTAAACGTTCTACCTCATAATGAGTAATATGTCTTCTACATTTTCCAAGAAGTTTAAGTTGATTAAACTTTTCTTAGCATTGCCTATATTGATTGCTTCTACTTTGAATTTAAGCTCAATTGTAACCCATGTTCGTCTTCTAACATGCTCTTTGATGTATTAAAATTTTGTGCTAGAGATAATTGCTTTGAAGTTAGTTACACATTTATATATTCCCATTTTCCAAAATTGTTGGCTATTTTTATATGATTTACAGTACTTCCTTTAAGCTTATATAGATATATATGATTTTATTTGGTTTCTGTTTTTAGTGAGAGAATGCATATTGTGTTTGTGCAAAGAAGAGAAAGGCTGTCCGCTTGTGTGGGAAGCTGTTCAGGGTTTGAGTGGTGCTTGAGTTCGAGGTTATTTTTGCTTTTGTGATTAAGCATCTAAATTGGTGTTTAAGCTGTCTGGGCAAAATACCCTTCTATTCATGAAAACAGAAAAGGGAGTTCATCGTATTTCATTCCGGTTAGCATAATTAGCATGATTCCGAAGGATATTTGAATTTAGCAAAAGTCTAGTGGCAATAATCTACAAGGAAACTCTTCTGTTACCACTTTAACTTAAATATTAAAGAGTCCCTTCAGCAGTACATCCCTAGTGGTTCTTCACCGGAGTTCAAGTAGTGCAAGGATCAGCAAAACCAATTGTATTTCGGGAGAAGTTTAATAAAATGCAATCGTTGCTATTTGGTTAACAGCAAGTTTAATTTTGCAACTATTTTGCATGCAAAAGGTTGAAGGAAAGCAAATCAAGATCTGAACCACCCAATATTACTCTTTTATTCTTACAAGCATAATTCCAAACTATTGATACACTCAAAGTTGAGTGCAATTAATTTTTGCTACACAACTTTTAATTCTTTAAGCCAAGCCGTATGCAGGGGTCACGGATCAGGTTTTCCTGCAGCAAGTGCCTTCTCGGTGAGAGAATAGAACCAGCCATTCCTCCATTTGAACTGTAAGAATTGAACAGACTTAACTGTGAATCGAAGGTCACAAAAATTAGGGGTACTTAAATTCATGTTCTCATGGCATTCTTTACCTCTTTAACTGCAGTTGGGAAGTGTGCAACAGCTCGTGAATATGCACATAATCTATCCTCCATAGCTTCTTCAAATGTTAGTCCTTTCTCGGCAGCAGCTGCAGATGCTAGTTCCACAATGAGGCTACAAACCTGAAAGCACAAACTTTGATCAGTTGATCTAATCTCAAAGGTTATAATAAACTAATTCCCAAGAACTTATGAACATGTCATAGTTGCAATCACATTATATGTTTGTAAATATAACGAACTGTAATATAAATTACATAGTATAAATACGTCTTGTCAACCCAAGTTGTACTATAATTTCGCACAGACTGAAAATACTCAATCTAAATCCTTCAATTACAAAATCAGAGAAAAAAACTTATCTTCTCCTTTTTTTTATTCTCTTATTTTTTATTTGTAAATGTCAATATATATATACATGTACAATTACCTTGCAGTTACGAAAATAAGTGCAGTGAGTGTGTGATCACTATTTGGCAGTTACCACTACATATATTGTATAATGGATGAATCCCATCATGAGTGTCCCACCCGTATCCAATATCTCTCACTCACACATTATGAGTCTATCTCTTTCTGTGTTTCTACAAAATTCATTCTTTGTAAATAGTGACATGCATACCTCGAGAGCACTTTGGCTATATATCTGTTAAGAATATACAGCCTCTCGAATAACGCAACTTGGGTTGTATATCGTATGCGGCACCCTAGATCACTTATCACATTTTCTCTCTAACGATCTCATTTATATAGTTAAACTTTATTGTATTCATAACTATGTTTTGTCTTTACATAAAAGAAAAATATAATTAGTCAACCAATAAATACACAAAGTAGTAATGTGATAATACAAAAAATTGTGATCTTCCTCCTTTCTCGATTCTCGCAACTTTCATTTAATTTGTTGTTCCAAAAATGTTCCAATAGATTAAATCATTCTTAATCATTTGGTAACATTCTAAGATAGCAATCATTAAATCAAGGCTTTGAGAAACAGACTAGAGTAACAAGGGTACTCTTTGAGATTTGATTCTTATAATCTCAAGATCTCACACAATGTTAAAGTTGAGATCTTTATTTTCATTACCCTCATTGTCAAACTTTTGCACATGTGGTATGAATCATATGTTACGGCATTTTCTCCTTTTCCATGGAGTGCATGTCTTTTTCCTTCTTATCAACGCCATACAAATTTTAGTCAAACATACCTAGTGTCTAACTTGAGTTCACCTTCATACTTTTCAATTCACCAGAACTCTAATATGACGATAAGACAGATAAAATAATAAATTTTGATAATTTATATGCTCTCAATGTATGCATGGTCATACGACACATTTACAAAGTATGAATCTTGTAAAAACGCATAAAAAGATGGTCCCATCATGTGTGAGTGGAAGATATTGGATATTGGTGAGACACCAATGATGGGACCCACCCATTATACAACAAGCAGTTACCACACACTCACATGCAGTTTACCTTGGTAACTGAAAGGTAATTGCACATGTATATATATATATTGACATTTGCAAATGAAAAATAAGAGAGGATAAAAAGAAAAATGAGAAGATCAATTTTTTCTCTAGTTTTGCAATTTAAGGATTTGGATTGATATTTTCAGTTTATACGAAATTATAGTATAACTTGGATTTACAAGAGGTATTTATGCTGTGTAATTTATTTTATAGTTCGTTATACTGTATTTACATACATATAGTGTGATTACAATTATGACATGTTCATAAGTTCTTAGGAATTAGTTTATTATAATCTTCGTGATTACATGTTGTTTTTCTAACATTCCTATTAGCTAAATATCCCAATCTGAACTCCAAACAGTAGAAAATCATTCTTCTTAGTACCACCGAATGCAAACACACAAAGCTAATTGATAATGGATATTCAAAATCTGTGCTACCCAAGACTTAACCAATTAATATTCTTATAAGGTATGTCTGTCCAGTAAGCAAACTTAAATTTCATTAGCCCATGTCTAATGTTGATCAGTTAATACTCCATGATAACCACGAATCGTCCTCATGCTTTCTGAAAAATTAAATAAAACAGAAAGATCAAGATTTTAAGCAGTCCTAATATTATATCTTTTGCCATCCTTTCACATCATATTCCAATGTTACCATTAAACTAACAAATCATTGTTCAACAACAGCAATAGGAAACAAGTAAAAAATAAAAAGGCAGTCTTTGCATTCAATTTCTGTAACACTTGGATGATATGGTAATGAAGATGAAATTGGACAGAAGGTACTAAGTAGGCTTGGCAAAAACCCAGTCCCAGTAGACCCATGCAGATCTAGACCCGCACCCGAGTTAATTTTCTAAGACCCGGGAAATAACCATCGGATCCGGAAATATCTGAATGGGTTCTGGGTCTACCCAGACCCAGATTTTGTACTCGGATTTTAACAAATAAATATGTTTTGAAAAATACTACATAAATTATATATATTATTCACTAATACTATCACTTTCAATTTCAAAATCATATAAATCATTAATTGCCAAAAACGAATTATAAAATCTTTTTCTATAACCATGAGAGGAATAATGTAATTATTGTAGAATAACTAAGGAAATAATTTAATAGAATACAATTGTAATTGAGATAATTAAGGAAATAATTAAACATAAACGTTAGAATAATAACGAGAATTAAACAAAAATTTAATTTGGTCAGCCATTTAATAGCCTAGACAACAATCTCAAGTCTTTTTCTTTAAAAATAAAAGGAAATAATATAGTTATGGTATAAAATTAAGCAATTTATCATAATATAGTTGTAATTGAAAAATGATTGAGGAAATAATTAAGTGCAATATAATAATGATAGATATAATCAAGCAAATATTTTATTTGGTCAATATTTTAAAAGGCATTATTTTCTTTTACCAATGTAAAGTTTTAATATTTGTTTTCATTATTTGGGAAAAATATATGTATTTATAATTTTTATTCCAATAATTTAGACGTAATTAAAAATGTCCAAATTTTCCATAATATTTTGAAAACCAACCATGCAATTTTTGTTCAACTTCTATCTATAAAAAGGGAAGCTTGAAAATTGCTTTAAAAGGTTATTATTAACATTTCTTTACCATATATATGGATTAAAACAATATAAATTGTTATATAAATATACTAAATACGTACTATATTAAGACTATAAAGTTAAAAATCTGAAGTTATAAAGCATATACATATTAATAATAAAAAAAAAATCTTATTTGAAAACTCGGGCCCTCGAGTCCAGGTCTCAGGTCTACATCATGAGCCCAGATCCGGGTCCTTATTTATTAGACCCAGACCCTATTCCTAACATGAACGGGCCAGGTATTACCCTATCTGCATAGTGCAGGTCCTCCCAGGTCCAGGTCTTTTTGCCAAGCCTAGTACTAAGTAGCATCAAGATAACTGTTAATTTAGCATATAATGTGGCCAATGCAATGTTAACTATTTTAAGCGATTTTGCAGCCACAAAGTTAGACAAGACAGATAAAAACACAAGGTGATGAGGCATTAGTCAGGATGCATAGGGAAGTCGAACTAGAAGCATGGTTAGGCATGGTACCACTGCGCTCCTCTCTAAGTAAAAGTATGTCTCTCCTTCAGCTAGAATATAGGGAAATTGAAAGAAGCATGGTAAAAGACCAAACTGTTAGTATCATCCAGGACAGCTGTCATCAAGAATAAATGGTAGTTTGAACTTGGCAAACAATCCCCTCTGACAGAAGAGGAAAGTGGGGGCACTCAGAATAACCATTCTGGTTATCAACAATAGAGTCAGCCCCCAACTTACTTCCTATTATAAACATAAAAGATGAAGTGTATGTCTCATTCTGCTAAAGTTTCTGTGGAATCAATACTAACCCACTCTCCAATCAAACAACTATAAGACATAACAAGACACTTAATGAGCTTTAAGGTAAAACCAGTGGAACAAGAAAGTTCAAATATCTTTTCACAAAGTTCGTCTCACCTCAGAGCGATATTCCTTTTCCACAACACCTACAGTTGCACCAGGATGGCGAGCTCCAACAAGCATAAACGCCGAAATCCATATCAACTTCTCTAACATTTGCTTTTGGAATGCTTCCTTGTCAAGAACCTGATTTGCATGGCATAGTTACATAAAATATGATTACAAGTAAATGGGCTCTTTAGCATCCAAAACCAAAGTCCATTTCTAAAGATATCAAAGTTTAAAGTTTAAACTAAAATTTAAGCTCTTAATCTTGATCAGATATCACTCCATTTATCCAATGACAGCAAATTTCATCTTCTACCTTGCAAGAAAGGCCTCCAGCATTTAATCTTGCAGCAACTGTAGCTGCCCATTTACCATACGCCGCTGTTAATCCTTCAGGATTGGTATCAGTCTTCCCATCAATAGGAGGTTCTCCGAGTTTTGATATAGCAAAATAAGCCAGTACTTGGTCAGCATCAACCAGACCTTTACTTTCAAGCCACGGTTCCAGCATCCCATTCTGGAAAAAAACCAAATCTGCTAGATTGTCAACATCCCAACAACTAGAGTTTCAGATATCTAACAAAGGAAATTCAAAAAATTCATATCACAATCACTCAAAAGACCATCGAACAAAATTTATCCTGATAATAATAAACATAAAGGAAAACACACACCATCACAGTATATGACGCAAAATTTATTCATAACACATAAAAGTAGCAATCATACAACCAAAATATTAAGTTCAAATTAAACTCAAATATCAAGCAATCCAATACAAACAATTTAAACTTCAAAAATAAATATATTGGCACATTTACACAGTGAAACTTAGAATGAAAGGAAATTCTCGCCCTGCAATTCACCAAAATTAGCACATTTATTGAAAATGGCTATATAAAAAGGGCTAAGTTTCAACAATTCCATTGAATTACATCACATTAGTATATTACTAGTTTTAGGCTTTATATTACAATTCACATAGCTAAAAGTCTTACATTTCTATGTAAAAACATTTCCAAATTAAATGTTTCAAAATTAACATTCAACTCAAGCTTGTCTTGTTAAAAATCTAACACAAAATTTCCCTATCAATCATAGCACTAAAAATAATAAACAACAAATCAAGCTCAAAAATTTATAACAATTCATCAAACAAAAGATTGGAAATAATCAGGCGGTGTACCGTTCCATCTAGACTTCGGTGTGACCTCAAGCACAGCTTCAAGATCATCGTTCCTCGTACAAACCAAAATAGGACCCTCAAAATCAAGCGGCACAGGTTCCCCTCGCTTCACAATCAAGTCTTGACCGTTACCCATGTCCTGTAAAGCCCGTCCTACACGTCCGCCGCCGACGATAACGGCAGGGGCCACCTTGGTAGCTGTGGTATTGGCCATGGCAAATATGGGGGTGTACTTAGCAAATTTAGCGGGTGTGGAAAGGAGAGTTTTTGGAGAAGTGGGAAGTGTGAGGTGTGGCCAAAGAGTGGAAGTAGAAGTAGAGAGTTTGGTCAGTGAGTTGATGGCCATTTTATTGAAGTGAATTTGTGTTGGGTTTGAAGGCGTGGAGATTTTGTTTGGGACATTTTAGTTTTTGTGAGATTGTAAAGAAAATAGGAAAAAAAGTGCAAAAAACTTAAACGGTCCTAAAACAAGCCGAACAGTGGATTTTGGGCTCGAAAACACCCCAAATAGAGAACCGAGGTGCCATGTTGTTAGGCCGAAACAAGCTTTCAAATGATATATATAGGCCCTATAACTCCCCTAAATAAAAAATTCTAGCCATTTTAAGTTGGTCTGTCTGTGGTTGAGTTTCTGACGCTAACCCTCTTAAAAATTCATCTATTAAACGTTCACCTATAATGAGTAATAGTCTTCTACATTTTCCAAGAAGTTTAGTTGATTAAACTTTTCTTAGCATGCCTATATTGATTGCTTCTACTTTGAATTTAAGCTCAATTGTAACCCATGTTCGTCTTCTAACATGCTCTTGATGTATTAAAATTTTGTGCCAGAGATATGCTTTGAAGTTAGTTACACATTATATATTCCCATTTTCAAAATGTTGGTATTTTTATATGATTTACAGGACTTCCTTTAAGCTTATAGATATATATGATTATTTGGTTTCTGTTTTTAGTGAGAGAATGCATATTGTGTTTGTGCAAAGAAGAAAGGCTGTCCGCTTGTGGAAGCTGTCAGGGTTTGAGTGGTGCTTGAGTTCGAGGTTATTTTTGCTTTGTGATTAAGCATCTAAATTGGTGTTTAAGCTGTCTGGGCAAAATACCCTTCTATTCATGAAAACAGAAAAGGGAGTTCATCGTATTTCATTCCGGTTAGCATGATTCCGAAGGATATTTGAATTTAGCAAAAGTCTAGTGGCATAATCTACAAGGAAACTCTTCTGTTACATTACCACTTTCACTTAAATATTAAAGAGTCCCTTCAGCAGTACATCCCCAGTGGTTCTTCACCGGAGTTCAAGTAGTGCAAGGATCAGCAAAACCAATTGTATTTCGGGAGAAGTTTAATAAAATGGAATCGTTGCTATTTGGTTAACAGCAAGTTTAATTTTGCAACTATTTTGCATGCAAAAGGTTGAAGGAAAGCAAATCAAGATCTGAACCACCAATATTACTCTTTTATCTTACAAGCATAATTCCAAACTATTGATACACTCAAAGTTGAGTGCAATTAATTTTTGCTACACAACTTTTAATTCTTTAAGCCAAGCCGTATGCAGGGGACACGGATCAGGTTTTCCTGCAGCAAGTGCCTTCTCGGTGAGAGAATAGAACCAGCCATTCCTCCATTTGAACTGTAAGAATTGAACAGACTTAACTGTGAATCGAGGTCACAAAAATTAGGGGTACTTAAATTCATGTTCTCATGGCATTCTTTACCTCTTTAACTGCAGTTGGGAAGTGTGGAACAGCTCGTGAATATGACACAATCTATCCTCATAGTTCTTCAAATGTTAGTCCTTTCTCGGCAGCAGCTGCAGATGCTAGTTCACAATGAGGCTACAAACCTGAAAGCACAAACTTTGATCAGTTGATCTAATCTCAAAGGTTATAATAAACTATTCCAAGAACTTATGAACATGTCATAGTTGCAATCACATTATATGTTTGTAAATATAACGAACTGTAATATAAATTACATAGTATAAATACGTCTTGTCACCAAGTTGTACTATAATTTCGCACAGACTGAAAATACTCAATCTAAATCCTTCAATTACAAAATCAGAGAAAAAAACTTATCTTCTCCTTTTTTTTATTCTCTTATTTTTATTGTAAATGTCAATATATATATACATGTACATTACCTTGCAGTTACGAAAATAAGTGCAGTGAGTGTGTGATCAACTATTGGCAGTTACCACTACATATATGTTAATGGATGAATCCCATCATGAGTGTCCCACCCGTATCCAATATCTCTCACTCACACATTATGAGACTTCTCTTTCTGTGTTTCTACAAAATTTATCTTTGTAAATAGTGATCATGCATACCTCGAGAGCACTTTGGCTATATATCTTTAAGAATAAATGCCTCTCAATAACGCAACTTGGGTGTATATCGTATGCGGCACCCTAGATCACTTATCACATTTCTCTCTAACGATCTCATTTATATAGTTAACTTTATTGTATTCATAACTATGTTTTGTTTACATAAAAGAAAAATATAATTAGTCAACCATAAATACACAAAGTAGTAATGTGATAATACAAAAATTGTGATCTTCCTCCTTTGATTCTCGCAACTTTCATTTAATTTGTTGTTCCAAAATGTCCAATAGATTAAATCATTCTTAATCATTTGGTAACATTCTAAGATAGCATATAAATCAAGGCTTTGAGAAACAGACTAGAGTAACAAGGGTACTCTTTGAGATTTGATTCTTATAATCCAAGATCTCACACAATGTAAAGTTGAGATCTTTATTTTCATTACCCTCATTGTCAAACTTTTGCACATGTGGTATGACAATAGTTTACGGCATTTTTCCTTTTTCCATGGATGTGCATGTCTTTTACTTTATCAACGCCGTACAAGATTTTAGTCAGAAACATCTAGTGTCTAACTTGAGTTCACCTTCATACTTTTCAATTCACCAGAACTCTATCTGGCAATAAGACAGATAAAATAATAAATTTGATAATTTATGTGCTTTAGTATGCATGGTCACCGGCACATTTACAAAGTATGAATCTTGTAAAACGCATAAAGGATGGTCTCATCATGTGTGAGTGGAAGATATGGATATGAGTGAAACACCAATGATGGGACCACCACATTATACAATATATGTAGTGGTAACCGTTGGCATTTGCAAATGAAAAATAGAGAGGATAAAAGAAAAATGAGAAGATTGTTTTTCTTCTGGTTTTGCAATTTAGGATTTAGATTGGTATTTTCAGTTTATACGAAATTATAGTACAACTTGGATCTACAAGAGGTATTTATGCTGGTAATTTATTTATAGTTGTTATACTGTATTTACATACATATAATGTGACAAATTATGACATGTTCATAGTTCTTAGGAATTAGTTTATTATAATCTCGTGATTATATGTTGTTTTCTAACATTCCTATTAGCTAAATATCCCAATTGAACTCCAAACAGTAGAAAATCATTCTTCTAATGCCACCTAATGCAAACACACAAAGCTAATTGATAATGGATATTCAAAATCTGTGCTACCCAAGACTTAACCATTAATATTCTTATAGGTATGTCTATCCAGTAAGCAAACTTAATTTCATTAGCCCATGTCTAATGTTGATCAGTTAATACTCGTGATAACCACGAATTGTCTCCATGCTTTCTGAAAAATTAAATAAAACAGAAAGATCAAGATTTTAAGCAGTCCTAATATTATATCTTTTGCCATCCTTTCACATCATATTCCAATGTTACCATTAAACTAACAAATCATGTTCAACAACAGCAATAGGAAACAGTAAAAAATAAAAAGGCAGTCTTGCATTCAATTTCTGTAACACTTGGTGATATGGTAATGAAGTGAAATTGGACAGAAGGTACTAAGTAGGCTTGGCAAAAACACGTCCCAGTAGACCCATGCAGATCTAGACCTGCACCGTGTTAATTTTCTAAGACCGGGAAAAACTATCGGATCCGGAAATACCTGAATGGGTTATGGGTCTACCCAGACCCAGATTTTGTAGGATTTTAACAAATAAATATGTTTTGAAAAATACTACATAAATTATATAATTATTCACTAATACTATCACTTTCAATTTCAAAATCATATACATTAATTGCCAAAAACGAAATATAAATCTTTTCTATAACCATGAGAGGAAATAATGTAATTATTGTTGAATAACTAAGGAAATAATTTAATAGAATACAATTGTAATTGAGATAATTAAGGAAATAATTAAACATAAACGTTAGAATAATAACGAGAATTAAACAAAATTTAATTTGGTCAGCCATTTATAGCCTAGACAACATCTCAAGTCTTTTTCTTTAAAAATAAAAGGAAATAATATAGTTTAGGTATAAAATTAAGCAATTTATCATATTAGTTGTAATTGAAAATGATTGAGGAAATAATTAAGTGCAATATATAATGATAGATATAATCAAGCAAATATTTTATTTGGTCAATATTTAAAAGGCATTATTTTCTTTACCAATGTAAAGTTTTAATATTTGGGAAAAAATATAGTATTTATAATTTTTATTCCAATAATTTAGACGTAATTAAAAAGTCCAAATTTCCATAATATTTGAAAACCAACCATGCAATTTTTGTTCAACTTCTATCTATAAAAAGGGAAGCTTGAAATTGCTTTAAAAGGTTATTATTAACATTTCTTTACCATATATATGGATTAAAACAAGACTTATATAACATATATTCTGTTATATTACACAAATCTAAAACGTCATCGTTTCTTTATTATCCTTTTTCTTTGTTTTACAAACACAACCCTTCTACATTTCCAACATTACAAACTCAACCCTGTGTACATCATATCAGTATATTGAACTTCAATAAGCTGTCTTCTATACTAATAATTTATATGCATTATGATGCTTATAAGCTTACTGATATAAGGCTTTTTGCATCTTTTGTTTGTAATAAGAGTCCTCATGTTGCTAAGAGAGGGGCACTGTTCTTGTGTGGGAAAGCTCTATGGAGCTTTATTGGAGTATTGATAATGGAGTCATTAGATTTGTTCTTGTAGTTGAAAGTTTGTTTGAAGAACTCTGAGCCAGCCTCGTAATTCTTATTTCTTTGTATATTGGATAAAAAAAATAGATTTCATCATACTTTAGAAGTAATTATAAATTTATACTGTTCGAATTACAACTAAATTGTTATATATATATTCTTCTTGCTGTTTGATTGAATCATTGGTTTAATTTATGTTTCTTCTTTAGAATTTTTTTTTTTTTTTTTTTTTCGTTATAAAAGGTGTCTGGGCCAACTTACGCGCACTTTGACTAGTCCTCTGACCCCGAACAAGACTTTTGAAACAGGGCAAGCCCTGCAGTCTGTGGCCAATAATATTAGCAACCGTTCTTGTGATTCGAACCTGAGGCCACAGGAGGAGCAAACCCCTTGGCCCCAAACCTTTACCACTCAACTAACCCATTGTTGGTTTTCTTTTAAGAAATTCTTTCCTGGAGTTTAATTGTAACCTAATTCTTGCTTTAGTAGTGTCTACAGTGATTGCTGCTCTACAATTATTGCATAAATTAAAACGAGAGGAGCCTCATTTTCTTCAAAAGAATATTATCACATTCCGAAATTCCAGTTACTATTGAAGGAAATGTGTGTAGAAGTTTAAGTTGAATCAATGGTGATGTTATTGTTCTAATGGTTTGCTTTTCAGTTTAATATACTTTATAATGTTTGAAGCATTTATTTGTTTGGTAACTCATTTGATAGGGGCTCGAGAAAATAACGCAGCAAGTTAGCATAACAACAAGACTAGCACTTGATTATACCTTTAGAATCAATAAACAAGTCTCAATCACAGAAACTTGGATCATAAAGTTTGAAGTAAAATCTGAATAATTATTGAATATCATAAAAAGAATGAATAAAATGTTTGCGTAGGGTGGTGAGAGCCAACCTTAACAAGACTTCCAATAAACAAGGAAATAAAATCCAAATTAATTAAAAAATGACGTCTTAAAGNTATTACTTCAATTTATTTATTTTTCAGATGACAAGTTAATAGCATTAGGGAGGATAAAGTTTTAACTACTCCGGTAAACATGACAAGCTTAAAAACAGAATTCACTATTTGATTTTGTTTTATAAAATAAGATTATGGAAAGTAATGTTCTAAAATTTTGCCATTGTTGGAGCTTATTTCTTTGTTTTGTTTTTTTTTTTTTTTTTAATTCCTATAGATTTGTAAATTCATCTACAAAATTGCCTAAAAGCCATTGTCCTGTCAATTTCTTTTTTTAATTTTTTTATATTTAATTTTTTTGTTCATTTCGACTGTCTTAAGACTTCATTTAGATTGGATAGATAAATAAGATGAAAATTATAGCTTAGAAATGATGTGATATTTAAAACCTTGATGGTCTGCTACTAAACATAAATCCTTGTCACCATTTACATAATACAATGCAGGGGAGTCAATGGATCCTGCACCAATTATTGAAGTTATAAAATGGATAGCTCCTCTCGTTTGTGGATACTGCAAGCAGGGCGGACCCAGCCCCTTGGCCTACCCTCACATTTAAAAAAAAAAAAATTGTTTATATAAATTTATAAAATATATATATATAAATTTATAAAAAAAAATTATATATATAAGTCTATCTCCAAATTTAAAAAAAAAATGAGAAATATTATACATATATCCAGGCTCATAAAAAACTTTATATATATATATATATATATCACGTTTATATCATATTAAAATTTTAAAACTCTCTCTATTCTTTTCTATGTGTACCTATTTTTTATGATTGTATCCCTCAAATTCTTTATTCTCTCTTTCACTTTCTCTATGTTATTCATTCTTAAAACTTTTGAAGACTGAAATTGTTGAACTTTCACTCATCCAGGTGCCATAATTAGTTTCGTTTTCTGTTTTCTCAGTTTTAGATATGTGTATTGCTTATTTTATTTTAGTTTATTTTAAGGTTGAATCATGCTTATTTTTTGGAGGTTTTTTATTCTAATTTGATGGAAAAAAGCATGGATCTTTTGAGTTTGTTTTGTGTTTAAGAATGTTCCCACTTTCCTAAATTAAACTTTAACTATATTTTACTGAACGTTATTCTTCACCCTTCACCCACCACTTTCCTATATTTCAAACGTCACTGTTTAACCACTCAAAATTATTAAAAAAGTTTAAGTTATTATCTATATTTATACTAAGAAAATTTCCCCTTTTTTTATTAATTCATATTAAAAGTTAAGGTCGCATTGACTTAATTTAAGTTTTGGTTGACTTTAGCTTAAGCTAGGTCTGATCAAAGTCATGAAAACTTATATTATAATATTAAAAAAAAAAAAAAAAAGAGGAGAAATAAGAAATTTGTGTAGAACATTTTTGGTAGATTGTGATTGTTGTAAACTCTTTTAATTATATTAGATTTTAAGTGGATCGTTAGATTCTCGTGGTCTTTTGCTCTCTTTAATTGAAGAGGTTTTTCCACGTAAAAATTTTCTTGTGTTTCCTCGTGAATTGAATGTTATTTTCAACATAATTTGCTCAAGGTTTTGCTTCTCATAGATTTATTCAAATGGTAAAGTATTGTGTTGTTGCATTATTTTCTTTCATATTATTGATATTATATTATTTCATTTGTTTAAGGTTTGGTGATTTTTTTTAATTTTTTACTAGTTGTTTGACAAACAATTGTGAAGCCACGGAGGCCCCCTCTGGGCAAAAATCCTGGGTCTGCCATTGACTGCAAGAACCATAGAAAGTTTAATGAAATCTTGCATTCTCTGCGAAGCAGGAGAGAGGATCTTAGTATCTGCATGGGAGATATAGAACAAAGTTTGAATGGTCAGCTTCGTTATGATAAAGTACCAAAGAAAGAAGTGGAAAGTTGGTTGAGAAAAGCGAAAACCATCATCAAGGAGACACAGAGAATTGAAGATAAATTCAGTAAAGGCAACTATTTTTTGCATGGTTGGCGAGGAAAACTTGTTGATGAAAAGATTCAATAAGTGAAAGGAGTTTATGATCAAGGTGTTTTTCCTGCTGGTTTGGTAATTGATGCTCCTGATGAAATTGGATTGCCATTACCAACATCAGAAATGGTAGGCGAAGCTAGTGTAAAAGAAAAAATTTGGAAACACTTGATTAGTGGTAAGGTACGCAAGATAGGTGTTTGGGGAATGCATGGGAAGGGTTGGTAAAACAACCATCATGAAGCACATTCATAATCTTGGAAGAAAGAAATAAATTTGATAAAGTAATTATGGCAATCGTATCCAAGGAGTATGATGTTTTAAATTGCAACAAGACATTGCAACTGAACTGGGGGAAGATTTGTTGAAACATAATGATATAATCACGCGAGTTGCAGTGTTACAAAAGATGTTGAAAGGAAAAAAAAAGAGATGTGCTAATTTTAGATGATGTGTGGAAGGAAATATCTATGGAGGAAGTTGGAATCCCCGAACCAACTGTAATGGATGGATGCAAATTGGTTTTAACAACCCATTCCATGGAGGTGGCTCCATCCAAGGGTTGTGAGGAAATCAAAGTTGAGCCACTTTCAGAAATGGAGGCATTCGATTTATTCTTGAACAAAGTTGGATCTGAGCTTTTGGATATTCCCACTTTACAATCAACTTTGAAACAAACTGTGAAGCAATGTGATGGTTTGCCTCTAGCAATTGTTACGCTGGCCAGCACCATGAAAGGAGAGTGTGATGTTCATATCTGGGAGAATGCATTAAATGAATTGAAAGCATGTATAGCAAGTGTTGAGAATATGGTAGAGAAGGTACTTGAACGTTTGAAATTTAGTTACGGTCGTTTGAGAGATCCAAAAATCAAACATTGCTTCTTATATTGTGCTTTATATCCTGAAGATTTTGCAATTGACAAGGAGGAGTTGATAGAACATTGGATTGTTGAAGGATTTATCGATGAATTGCAGAGTAGAAAAGCTCTATATAACAAAGGGCATGCTTATTTGAAGAGACTAGAAAGAAATTGTTTGTTAGAAAGGGATGATGGGAATTATGTAAAGATGCATGATCTGATGAGAGACACGGCATTGTACATTACTCGTCAGAGTCCTCAATATTTGGTAAAAGCTGGGATGCAATCGAGAGAGCTACCAACTGACCATAAATGGACTGAAGATCTTCATAAGGTTTCTTTAATGCGCAACAAGATTTCAAAAATTCGCTTAGATATGACACTTCCCAAGTTCGCAGCACTCTCGACCTTGCTTTTGCAAGATAATAAATATTTAGAAGTGAAAGTTTTTATCAAGAAAACAAGAAAGGTCTGGAAAAACAAGAAATGAAAACAGAGAAAAAAAGGCGGGTTAACGATTCACAAGAACCACATGAATGTATATTATGTTTTTGTTAATTTGTTACAGAGGAGAATTATGACTTATATAACAGATATTCTGTTATATTACACAAGCCTAAAACATCATCGTTTCTTTATTATCCTTTTACTTTGTTTTACAAACACAACTCTTCTATATTTCCAATATTACAAACTCAACCATACGTACAGCAGCTATCAGTATACTAAACTTCAACAAGTTGTCTTCTATACTGATATCCTCCCATAAACTGAACGGCCTTCCTTCAACTACCAATACCAAGCTGACTTCTTATACTAATATTCTCCCGTAAACTAAACATTCTTCAAGCTTTCCACTCCTAATTCTGGCAATACTATACTTCTAGCATTTGATCACAAAAAATATAGAAAAACAGAGTACAGAAAAACAGAGTAATACTAGTGACACTTCCTTTATATCACCTTTTCATGAACACCTTGTAACTAACACTCCCAAGTTGACTTCATAAACTACTATCCTCCCGTAAACTAAACATTCTTCAAGCTTGTCACTTCTAATTCTGCCAAGACTAAATTTCCAGCAATTGAACATGAAAAACAGAGTAGCACTTCCGTCATATCACCTGTTTCATGAACTCAGTTAATTAGAGTTCTTCATTTAGACACTTCAGTATTAGCACTAGTGTCATCACTTGGTAAAGCATCTGTAACATTTAGCTTGTCTTGGAGCATAGCAAATCGAGAACTAGGAAGTGCTTTGGTTAATATATCTGCCATTTGACATTCTGAAGCAATATATTGAACCACCAACAATTGTCTTGTAACCAGCTCTCGGACAAAGTGCATATCAATTGCAATGTGCTTTGTCCGAGCATGAAAAACGGGATTAGATGAGAGTGCTCCAACACTCATATTATCACACCAAATCACTAAAATGTTACTGATTTGAATGCCAAGTTCCTTAAACAAATTTTGAATCCACACTACTTCAGTGGCAACCTGGCTAAGTGACTGATACTCAGCCTCAGTTGAAGATAAAGAAACTACTTTTTGTTTCCTAGAAGACCATTAAACAAGATTTCCTCCTAAGCAGACAGTATATCCACTGGTGGAATGTCTATCCATTTCATCTCCAGCCCAATCTGCATCAGCAAATGCTTCCAAGGCAAAAACCTTCTTCCTGGTGAAAAGAATACCATATGTCAGAGTGCCTTTTACATATTGTTAAACACGTTTACAGGCAGTCCAATGAACTTTAGTGGGCTGCTGTAAATACTAACTAAGTTTATTTACAGCAAATGCAAGGTCTGGCCTAGACAAAGTCAAATATTGTAACCCCCTGACAATGCTTCTATATAGAGTGGGCGGATCAAACACTTTACTATCTGTTGAACCAAGTTTGAGACCAGTGGCCATCAGTGTAGAACAAGGCTTAGAGTCTGCCATCCCTGCCTTTGTGAGTAAATCTTGAGCATATTTGGTCTGTGTAAGAAGTAAACCAGATGAGTTTCAATTGACTTCAAAGCCTAGAAAATATTGAATTGAACCCAATGTCTTTAGAGCAAACGTAACATTCAAATCTGCTATTAGTTTGGAAATCAGATGATCATCATTTCCAGTCACCAATATGTCGTCCACATACATAAGTAAATACATAATAGTAGAACCTTGTTTATAAAAGAAGAGACTGACATCGGATACTGAATTAGCAAAACCCCAACCAATCAGTACAGATTTGAGTTTATCAAACCAAGCTCTAGGAGCTTGCTTAAGGCCATATAATGCCTTTTGCAATCTACACACTTGTTGTGAATTATGTTTATGTGATTCAAACTCAGAGTACCCTTCCGGAGGTAGCATGAAGACTTTTTCTGTTAGCTCACCATTTAAAAATGCGTTATTTACATCCAGCTACTAAATATCCTACCTTTGATGAACTGCCAAGGACAACATTACCCTAACAGTAGATACTTTAACCACTGGAGAGAAGGTGTCAAAATAGTCCAGTCCAGGAGTCTGTTGAAAGCCTTTGGCTACCAGCTTGGCTTTATATTTTTGGAAGGTACCATCAGAGTTCACTTTGGTCTTAAAGACCCACTTACTTCCAACAACATTCATCCCTTCTTCATATGGAACCAACTCCCATGTATCATTTTTCAACAAGGCTTGATACTCAGAGGACATAGCTTGTCTCCATTCTAGAATTTTTAGTGCCTCAGTAACTAATCTGGGTTTTGGCAAAATAGTAGTTGAGGACAGCAAAGCTAGATAAACAACATGCCTTTGGACAGGTCTAGTACCAGTCTTTGACCTGGTTAGCATACGGTGTACATTCAAGGCTAAATTTGAATCAATAGGAACCAGATTAGAAGTAAAATGATTAGGAGCTGAAGTTCCTGCAAGAGACAAATTATGTTCAAACACGTCCTCAGTAGAATGGACAGAAGCTGCTGAAGAGTGTAAGTTAGGTTCAGACAGAGGATTATTTGGAACTGATGCTACTGCAGGAAATACATTATGCTTAACCATGGTTTCACCAGATTGGTCAGTAGCTGCAGAAGAGTTTAACTTATGCTCAGAAGTAAGACTAAGTGGATCTGATGCTGCTGTAGTAGTTGCTGAAGAGGGTAAGGTAGAAATGTCATTATACTCTGAGGAATCACCTGTTGGATTGGAACCTAACAACTCATGTGAGACCACTGGTACTTCAAACAAACCTGCTGGATTTAGTGGAAAGCTCCAGGATGAGGAAGGTGAACTTGCAACCATAGACTCACTGTCTGTCAGTGTCACATTTTCAGAAGTAAAGCCATTTTTGAAAGGGAAATCAAGCTTATTAAATCTCACTTGCTTGACAATATAAATTCGAACCTTTGAGTTTAGGCATAAGTAACCTTTGTGGGTGAGGCTATAACCAAGAAAAGCACATTTTTCTGTGTGAAATGCAAATTTGTGCTTGTTATAGGGCTTGAGATAAGGGTAACAACTGCAACCAAACACTTTGAGTTCACTATAGTCAGGCTCTTTATTGAACAAGACAACAATCGGAGATGCAAAATCAAGGACTGATGTTGGTAGTCTATTAAGAAGGTAGGTGGTTGTACTAAAGGCAGCCCACCTATAAGTTAATGGCATCCCAGCATGAGCCAAGAGTGAGAGACCAAATTCGGTGATGGATCTATGCTTTCTCTCCACCCTTCCATTTTGTTGGTGGAGATATGGACAAGGGTGTCTAAATAGGATTCCATGATGTTGAAGATAACCAGTAAAAGCTCTAAATTCACCTCCCCAATCAGTTTGCAGTGCTTTTATTTTGTGGTTTAATTGCTTCTCTATAAAATAATGAAATTGGACAAAGGCTATGTAAGCTTCAGACTTGAGTTTTAAAGGATATATCCATGTAAAACGACTATAGTCATCAACAAAGATAATATAGTATTTATAGCCTTCTTTGGATGTGGTAGGAGCTAGTCCCTATAGGTCAGAGTGAATTAACTCTAAAGGGACTATTGCTTTGGAAGAAGATGCAGGAAAATGACATTGTTGAAGGTTTCCATACTGACAAGCCTCACAAAAAAACTGTTATTGCATTGCAACTGTTGTTTTACATCCAATTTGTCTAGCACAACATCAAGAGTTCGACTATTGGGGTGTCCTAACTTTGCATGCCATAGCAAAAGTAAGTCTACACTTGTAGATTTATTTAATTTTGCAGCAGTATAACACGCACCAGTAGAGCTAAGAACCTCATTACTTGATTCAAAAACATTCTCACTATTATCAGTACTTGAAACAGAAACTGCACCAACTTTATTCAATTCTTCAGCAGCATTACATACAACAGTAGACTAATAACTAGCCACATTTGAATCTGGAGCAGCTTTATTATTATCAACACTTGAAACAGAATTAGCTTCTGATGAGGACAGAAACACAGCAACAGTAGAACTAGTGAATTGTGGAGTAGAGGTGATAGCATGAGAAAGTTCAAGTTGATACAGTCTATCCGTAACAGTGCCATGAAGCAATATCGTTCTACTACTTTTGTCCTTCACCAAACAACAATCAGCATGAAATTCCACAATAACATTATTGTCTCTAGTTATTTGTGAGATGCTTAGCAAGTTCTTTGCAATTTTGGGAACACATAGAATGTCTCTAAGATGAATCAATCTATGAGTATCAAAAGAGGGAATCAATAACATACCTGTTTGTGTAATTGGGATAGCTTCCCCATTACCTACTTGCACCTTGGAATTGCCAAGATAATTGGACTTAACCATCAAGTTGGATCCATCAGCTACCATGTGATTGGAAGCTCCAGAGTCCATATACCATGACTGATCACGGAGTGTTTGTGGAGTAGCTATAGGCTGTAGATGAGAAGTTGAATCAGAGAAAATATCTTTGACATTTTGCGGTGGCAGATTACCAAAGGCATCAAGGTTGATGTTATGATAAGTAGGTACAACCGAGAATTGATTTCCTACAGTTGATGGATAGAAACCTACAGAATTGTTCTGTATTGGTGGACCTCCAAACGCAGATTGATCATGAAACAAACCAAAAAAGGAAGGATTCTGCACTTGTGGATTATTGGATGTGTAACCAGGAAAGTTGACATGATTGGATTCATTTGCAAACAAAGCTTGAGCTGGAGCATTAAAACCTTCATTAGAGACATTTGAAGGAGGAACAGATGAAGTGTAGCCAATTGATTGTGGTTGAGAACCATAGTTTGGTTGAGAACCATAGTTTGGACCAACAAACCCCTGATACTCTTGATCAAACCGGTGATAGCATTGTACGGCAGAGTGTCCTGTTTTCCCACACACTTGACACACTAATTTTGGTTTGAAAAACCCTCTACCTCTACCTCTTCCCCTCATTGGATTGTTATTCAATTGAGCACCTCCAGTAAAGAACTGTTGTGCATTAGGGAAGTGGTAAGGTCTACCAAAAACTTGGTGGTTATGAGGACTATTATTCCCAAACTCAACACCTATTCTTGTAGAATAACTCGGTGCTCCTACTGTAGTGCTATTATTAGTACCAGGCTAATAACTATAGCCTGATATTTGAGGATAGTTGGATAGCAGTGGCTTAAGTTCAGGTGTTGTACTCATTACAAGATTAGATATAGGTGCACGTGAGTTACTGGATTCTTGTCTAGCAGCAAATAAAGCAGATGTCATTTGTTCATGAAAATTGGTCAGACTATTGTGTTGTCGTTCCAGTCTTATCTCATGCTTATGAAGCATAAATTGAGCCTCCTGAATACTTATTGTACTACTGTTGTAAGTCAAGTTAGCAACCACTGCATCATACTCTGGACCAAGGCCGTCTAGAATATACAACAAAAGCTCCTCATCACTAAGATTAACACCATTAGCTACCAGCTCATCTCCTAACTCTTTCATTTTCAAGACATACTCGTTGATGCTAGATGAATCTTTCTTAGTAGTTTGTAACAAGTTTCTTAGATGTAGAGTCCTAGCCTTTGAGATGGACTGAAAATGTAACTCCAAGGAATTTCAAAAGACCTCACACACTTTGCTACATGTCTAAACATAGCTTTAGATATTGACGAAAACAACCAGCTTACCAAACATTGATCAGTTCGTTTCCAATTAAAATACTTAGGGTTTGGCCATTTTATAATATCTTCAGAATTATCAGACTTTTCAATAACAAGCATAGGTGGACATATTTTCTCACCAGTTATAAATCCATCAAGATCATGAGATGCAAGTGCTGGAAGAATTTGAGAACGCCAGTGACTTTAATTCTTTTCTCCAAGCTTTACTGAAACCGTAGGAAGCAATGACTGTATACTGGAATTGACTCCTGTTCCAGCACAGGTTTGTTCTATCTTTGATTCTGAAGTGAAATTAGAGGATTCAGGAATCACTTGAGCCATTGACATTTGTCTATAGCTCTGATACCATGAAGGTTTTTATCAAGAAAACAAGAAAGGTCTGGAAAAACAAGAAATGAAAACAGAGAAAGAAAGGCAGGTTAACGATTCACAAGAACCATGTGAATGTATATTATGTTTTTGTTAATTTGTTACAGAGGAGAACGATGACTTATATAACAGATATTCTGTTATATTACACAAGCCTAAAACGTCATCGTTTATTTATTATCCTTTTACTTTGTTTTACAAACACAACTCTTCTATATTTCCAATATTACAAACTCAACCATGCGTACAGCAGCTATCAGTATACTGAACTTCAACAAGCTGTCTTCTATACTAATAAGAAGAGATTGATGACTCTGTCTTTACTCTCATGGTTGAGCTTAAGGTTCTTGATCTTTCTCATTGTTATAGTATGAGAAATCTGCCAAATTCTCTTTCTGGCTTGGTAAAACTCACTGCATTGTTGCTCAAGGGTTGTGAGGGTCTACAACATGTGCCTTCTTAATTTGGCAAAACTTGGGGCTTCGAAGAAGTTGGATCTTGGTGGGACGGGTATTACAGCCATTCCTGATGGACTAGAGATGTTGGTACATCTCAGACATCTTGATCTTAATACACGCTTCATGAAAGAGATGCCTGCTGGAATTTATATTAATGGTTCTTTGTTTAATTAGATATTAAGTTTGAAATAAATTAAGGGCCTCTCTTAATAACAACTTTGGCTTAACATTTATTGTCCATCAACGGACAAAAAACAATTAAGAGCAATTTATGACAAGTCTTTAGAAGTGTAAGAATCTTTGCAGGATTATTACTTACTGAATTAATGTCTATCGTAGCTATCTGTAATGCACAGAGAGAATGTAAATTATGCAACCATTATTCTAGACAGTGTCACGAACACTTAAAAGTAAGTTTTCTTTCACTTTCACTTTGCGTCTCTTATTATTATTATTATTATTATTATTATTATTATTATTGTACTACGAAGAAACAAATGTGTGAAGGTTTTACCATTGAAAGTGTTTGGAGGAGTCAAAATGCAATAGCAAAAGATGGTCAAACGAATACAAACAACATTTAATCCAACAACACAGCTTGCACCAAGAAAATCAATACAAATTACGACAAATCAAATAAAAAAAGGGGAATGAAAGATGAAACTTAATTTTGTAAGAAAGCATATCAACTCTCATTTGGCAAAACAAGGCAATCTTGACCTTGAATTAGCTTTGCAGATCGAATCACATCCCTAGTTTTTTTCCGTAGTTAAATTTATCTCACTACTGTCGTGTATCTATGTATCAAAATACCAAAAAATTGAAATAAATGAAATTATAAAACTTGTGGCTTTTGATATAAACATATTAAAAGTTAAGGATGTTATCTAGAACTGATAATTGACCTTCATTGATAGATAACCCCCCCTAAGCCAGCTCACAGAAGTAGTAAATAAAAATATATGTCATAAGTCGAATAGATGAAAATCCAACAGAATAGATAGAGAAAAAGAAAACATAATGTTAAGACAGAGTTTATGATACAATTAATGAGACCCAGTTGACGCATTGCCGTCAATTTCAACACTAAACTGGATCTGTTTCTCTAACTTGGAATTTGGAGAGAAATCGGCTTAAATACCAGGTGATTAGGTGGATGATTTGGTGTTAATGCAATACATCGTTCTTAGTTTCAGATCCTATAATGGACGGTGGAATTGATGTATTGAATCCATATATTCACGGCTTATTATTGGCTCTGATACATGAGGTTGTAGATTATGAACCTATGTTATTGTGTATAGGATTATTGTTCGTTTGGTGTTCAACGATGATTTGAGAATCTGGGGATGAGAAATGAAGTCCACATAAGAAAGACAGATTTACAAGATTAAAAAAACATATATGAAAATCTGTTGACTTGATAGTTGATAGGAGGTAAAACGGAACCGTTTTATCAGTAGGCAGTAGGCTTTAAAAAAACATAAATAAATTTGCTTTTTAATTTTAATTATTAATTCAGTTCGGTTTGCAATAGAAGTTTTATCAAATGGTTGCTTAGAATTAACTTCAGTTTTTTNAGTTCCGTTTTAGGCCACCCGGGCTGGCCGGTGGCCTCGTACGTTGCTTAAAACGTTGGATATCTTTTAAAAGGGTTTTGAGATAATCGTAATGCACGTACGCATTTTCCCACTCCGGCACCATCTGCGACGAGAACTCTTTTCCGAACTTCATTTTCGCCTGGTTTGGCCAGAAGTAGAACTGAAGCAATCAGTAATACTTTATTTGAGCTTAAGTTAGTGAACGTAATAATGAATAAAAGAGTAGTTGATGATATGCAATTTAAGTTGTTACCTTCTTAGGTTGCTGTTGATGTAAACAAGAAGGAAAGACAAAATATTGATGAGACAACTATTGATGTTTTAATGTATATATATAGGCAAAAGATAGAGAGTCTTTCTTTTTGTTGTTATATATATATATTACATTAGAGTGTGAAGCTGAAGCAGTCGCGGAGGACCACTTTATATTCCCAGATACCATAAAGAATTGACCCTTTAATAGTATTTTAATTATTCCCAGATACCATAAAGAATTGACCACTTTAATCTTTTGTTTTCATTCCATTCTATTATTTATTGAAGATAAAATAAGATTAAAGTCTTAACTACTCTGGCTTTATCAATTACTGAATGGTCTTTGATTTGAAAGACGTACACGTCCTCGGATTCATTATCATTTTGCACTTCCGATGGAGCCCTTTTCCTGTTTTAGGTAAGTTCTTTTTCTTTTTTGACATTGAGCTTTTTGAAAATTAAATATTATTTTAATCATGTTTTCTTAATATTGACCAAGTTATTTTTTTTAATATATATACATTAACCTAGAAGTACCAACCATTGTATGGGGGCCTCGATTAAAATATTTAAAACACAAAATTAGAGTTGATTGGTAATTAATACTACAAATTTTCTAGACATTCAATTAATTAATTAAGCCAATTTTTGGTAATTAAGTCAACATTACTTTTAGCGTTTATCTTCATTTGTGGAAGATTTGCACATTTCCACAAACATTCTTCAAAATCCCTTTCATTTTCAGTTATCGTTTATAACTGATTTATTTGACTTTATTTTTTTTATATAATTTAAAACACATAGAATGTCTTCGTTTTTGTTAAACATGAGATCATCCGAAAGCAAAATGTGCAAACCTAAGTTTCTAATAAGTAGCAAATATCACAAGTAAATAACATAAGGTAAAAGCAGTAGAGAAAATGAACACAAGGATTTATAGCGGATCAGTAATCAATTAGATTACCTACATCCACTCTTCAGAGCAGTAAGAAATCATTCACTATGAGAATAAAGGAAACCTTATAGAGATTGCAGCTCTCTCCTTTATACAAAGAAAACCCGAGAAAAACCCTCTATAATACACCAGAAATCCCAAATGTTCCTCACCTCTCATACATATCAAACAACCAAAAGTTAATCGGCATTTTATACACAAAGTGAAAGGAAACAGAAAAGCAAACTAAAGCCTACCAACACCGTTTGATTCCATCAACGATCTTCAAGGTTCCAGCACATCCATTTGTAACAAACTTTCTCTCTCTGTAACCAAGAGAGAAAGATCGAGAATGGAGCACACCCACAATCGACCAAAACCTAATTCATATTAGGTTACATAACAATCATAGGGGAAATTCCACAAATGCCCCTTTGCTTTTAACAAAATAACTTTGACCACCCAAGTTATAAAGTTGACTTCCATGTAAGGCATAAGTCAATGCCACATCATAACAAATCTCCACCTTGACATTTGATCTTTGTCATTCCTTACTGCCCTGAATTCTATCTCTAACTTTCTTCAATATGCAGTAGACTCTTAAAGAGCCTTAACTTGTCCAAAGAAACAGCTTTGGTAAACATATCTGCTGGGTTTTCTTTTCCAAGAATCTTCTCCACCTTAATGACTTTGTCTTCAATCAAATTCCTGATAAAATGGAGTCTGACATCAATGTGTTTTGACCTCTCATGAAAGACTTGATTTTTGCATAAAAAAATTGCACTTTGACTGTCACTCTTGATTAGAATTTGTTGCTGATCTAGTCCCATCTCATCAAGCATTCCCTTGAGCCACATTGACTCTTTCACTGCCTTTGTAATTGCAACATATTCTGCCTTTGTAGTTGACAGAGTAACTATAGCCTGCAAGTTAGCCTTCCAGCAAACCAAATTATCCCAAATAGAAAAACAGAAACTAGTCATGGATTTTCTATTGTCTACATTTCCAGCATAATCAGCATCAATACACCCTACAATAAGATTCACCTGATTTTGCCCTCTACTGTAAACAATACCAGTGGACAGTGTACCCCTTACATATCTGAGAGCCCATTTAACAGTGTCCCAATGACTCTTTCCAGGGTTACTTATAAATCTACTTACAGAACTGACTGCAAAAGCCAGATCTGGTCTTGTACAGACCATTAGATACATCAGGCTTCCTATTGCATTTGCATAAGGAATGTAGGCCATTTCCCTCCTTTCTTCTTCTGTTTCTGGATACTAGACTGCACTTAGTTTAAAATGCTGACCTAAAGGTGTTTTAACAGGTTTACAGTCATACATGTTAAACTTCTTTATGATTTTTTCAGCACATTCTTTCTAAGACAACACAAGTCTTCTAGTTTTCCTATCCCTTTCAATATTCATACCTAGGATCTTTTTAGCTTGCCCCAAATCTTTCATTTCAAACTGTCTACTCATCTCTTCTTTGAATCTAACAATTTCATAAAGATCTTTACAAGCTAGAAGCATATCATCCACATACAAAGCCAGGTAGATATAACATTCACCATACAAATATTTGAAATAGAAACAACCATCAAAGCTACTTCGAACAAAACCAGCACTCACCATGAAACTGTCAAACTTTCTGTACCACCGCCTAGGTGATTGTTTTAACACAAACAAGGATTTTTTCAGGAGACATACTTGGTTTTTAGAGACCCTTTCAAACAACTTAGGCTGCTCCATCAAAATTTTTCTCTTCTAAATCACCATTTAAGAATGTTGTTTTGATGTCTAATTGCTCTAGTTCCAAACCAAACTGAGCTACCATGTAACACCCACATCAAGGTACGTAATTTTATTTATGCCCTAATACCCTTAGTTGGATTTCTTTGAAGTTACCTTAGACAAATGTAAAGAAAACTCCTAAAAACTTCATTAGGGGTAAAATGATATTTTCACTCATAATTAGATGAAAAGGTGGGGAGTGAAAGGAAGCAAGATAATGTGAAGAAAATAATAGAAATGAGGGTATTTTGGTAATTGACTAAATGATATAGATGGGATTTCTTAGAAAGAGCAAGGGCAAAATGGGAGTTCATGTATATAATACTATTTATAAGGATTCATTAGAAGAAACCCTAACCCATTTTTCAGCCCTTGTACACACCACCTTCACCCCTTTTTCTCTCAAATTTCTTCACCAAATTCCAAAGGGAAATCATAGGATTTGGCTTAAATTCTTGTAGCTTTTCAATCCTAGAGCATACAAAGGTAAGATTCTAGCACAAAGTGTGTGATTAAACTTTAAAGTTTTAAATTCTTATGGTTTGATATGATCTAGGTCCAAGAGGAAGAGACTTTTAGCAAAGGGAGGTTATATCACACATTCAAGGTAAGTAAACCCAATTTTAGCCTGGATTTGAACAAGACTTGTGTAGAATGATTCATGCATGTTGTATGTGAGAATTATTGGCTGTTTTTTATGTTGAATAATGTGTAAATTTCTAGCCATGAGAAGTAGTGTATGAGTATGTGATGATTTGGTGAAGTTATGGAAGAATTATTGTTGAAACTTTGAAGTGTGGAAGAATTGTAGAAACCAGCCAGGTTTAAGGCTAAAGCTAGTGAGTTTTTACTCAAATTTTGGTGGATTTAGAAAGATGTGGAAGTGTAGCCAACTAAGGATTTGCATGTGCATATGAATCGTTTGATGAAAATCCGAAGAGAAAATGCATGCATGAGTTGGTTAAACCCTATTGAAGAAAGGGTTAGAGAAAGACAAGAATTGAAGTAGAAAGATTATGTTAGGCTTAACCAAGTGTAAATTTTAATATTCAAGAGTGCATTTTGTTATGCCAAAATTTAGAATATCACTTGGTCATGTTAGTTCAATGAGAGAGATGGTCGTTAGTGCTTGGTGCAAGTTACTTGAACCTTTACTACTTCTTGAATAACACATTAGTTAAAGTGTTACTTTGATATGGCATTGTTGATAGTAGAAAATGGTAGAATATGTCATGACATATCAATATGCCATAATGAATTCTCAAGTTTGTGTATCAAAGAATGGGCTTGATCATGCATATATTGTGCATATTATATATATATGTGTGTGTGTGTGTGTGTGTGTGTGTGTGTGTGTGTGTGTGTGTGTGTGTCCTTGATTTGGTAAGTAAGAATATTAAAGAAAATGTTAGCAAAGAATGAGAGAAAGAAAGAAAAGAAAATGGCTTATAGATTCTTTATAAGCTAACATGTGTATCTTTTCTTATATATTAAAGAATACAATTGTAGAATTTCCATAGCTTGGAAATTTATTTAGAAATGTGTATAGAATCTCTTTCTATAGAATGATATGTTAGAAGGTTGTTGCGATGGGGAACCTGTGAGTGACAGAGATGCAGAAATTCCTACATGCAAGCCGCCATCAGTGAGCGGCCTCAGAATAGAAAAATAGAATTTGTATAGTCTATTAACAGTGCATGTGGATGAGGACTGTACCCAGCAGAAAATTCCTAAATGCACGCCACCATCAGTGAGCAGCCTCAAAATAGCAGAACAGAATTAGTACAGTCTGTTAGCAATGCATGTGGATGAGGACTGTACCCAAAAAGAATTTCAGAATACACTCACACGGCCAGGGTTCCAAATCCATGCCTCAACCTAGTCCGATCAGCAAATCAGAATAGAAAACAGAAAAGAAAGAGAAACAAAATAAGAGACAGAAAACATAAATGAAAAGAAAGAGAAATAGAATAAGAGACAGAAAATAGAAAAGAAAAGAAAGAGAAACAGAATAAGAGACATAAATCAAAAAAGAAAAGAAAGTTCATTGCTTAGAAAAAGTTTATTATTTTGCATATGTATTATGCTACTTGCATTATTTAGAATTTCTTATGTGCTCGATGATGTACAATTTTATTAATTGTCCTTGCACGTCGGTAAGTAGCAAATCAGAATATTAGAAAAGAATGCAGAATATTAGAAAAGAAAGAAAAATATTAGAAAAGAATACATAATATTAGAAAAGAATGAAGAATATTAGAAAAGATTAAAGTGAGAAAAGGAAAGTCAGAATATGAGTGACAGAGAAAAAACAATAGTGCAGTTTGGTTTACTTACTGAGCAATTAGTGCTCACTCCGTTATTTTACTGTTTTACAGGTACTAGATGATTTACGATCGGGTGGGACGTCAGTAAGCGGAGGAGTTTGGCAGCACTGTCCAAGGATATTTTGTACTTATTAAAGTATATTAGTTATTTTGTGTATATATTTATATGAATTAAAATTAGAGCTTTCGGATTTTACATTATATACATATATGTATATATGTTTTCAAAAGTTATTTAGTGATTTTGTTATATATTTCTCAAAGAATTACTAGCTAGAGAGAATATTACATACCAAGGATAAAAGGATTCTAATAGTGGTATGTCTCACAACTGGTGAGAAAATCTCATTATAGTCTACCCCTTCAACCTGTGTGAAGTCTTTTGCCACTAACCTAGCTTTAAACCTAGGTGCTTCTACCCCTAGTATACCCTCCTTCATTTTGAAAACCCATTTACATTTAACAACCCTACTACCTTTAGGTTTATTAATTAGAATCCAGGTTTGATTTTTAATTAAGGAATCATACTCTTCCTGCATGGCCAGTTTCCACTGCCTAGAATCTCTACTATTCATGGCTTCCTTAACTGTTCTAGGTTCCTCATCAATCTCTTTAGCAACTTGAAAAGCAAAGGCAACCATATCAGCATGTGAGTATCTACTAGGTAGTCCGATTTGCCTTCTTTCTCTATCTCTAGCTAATTGATAATTTTGCAAATCATTTTCATCACCATCATTATCATCTAAGCTAGGTTAATCCACCTGAGTTTGAGAGTTTCCTTGTTGAAAATATGAATGAGCATTATTAAGGTTTGAGACTTCTCCACCTAGGTCTAGGTTAATCACCTCTGTCCTATCTGTACTATCACTCTCTTTTTGACTCAACCCACCCAGTTCATTGTCATTAAACTTAACATCTCTGCTAACAATGCACCTTTTCCCTACAATATCCCAACATTTGTACCTCTTTATTCCATCAGGATAACCTAGAAAAATGCACCTAATAGCCCTTGGTTATAACTTATCAGATTTTTCATGCACAAACACAGTACTGCCAAAAACTCTTAGGTTAATATAATTGGCAAGATGTTCAGACCATTTCTCCATGGGTGTTTTGAAATCAATGGTTGAGGAAGGTATTCTATTTATTAAGTAAATAGCAGTGTGGGCAGCCTCTACCCAAAATCTAATGGGTAGTTTAGAATAAGATAATAGGCTTCTGACTTTCTCTAAAATAATCCTATTCATTCTTTCTGCTAGGCCATTTTGCTGGGGTGTGTGCCTTACTGTTCTATGCCTCAGAATTCCACTTTCCCTGCACAAACTATCAAACTCTTCATTGATAAATTCTAACCCATTATATGTTCTAAGTTTCCTAATTTTCTGCCCAGATTGATTTTCTATCATAACCTTCCATTCTTTGAATTTCCTAAAGGCCTCTCCTTTAGTCTTCAAGAAATAGATCTAGACTTTCCTAGAAAAGTCATCAATTATACTAATGAAAAATCTACAGCCTCCCAAAGAAGGATACTTTGTAGGCCCCCACACATCAGAGTGAATATAATCCAAAATAGATTTTGAACAATGTTTTCCAACATTAAATCTAATTCTACTCATTTTTCCATAAACGCAATGATCACAGAAGGACAGTTTCTCTATTTTATCCCCTCCTAAGACATTTTGCTTACTTAGCTCTATCAAGCCTCTCTCACTAATGTGTCCCAATATTTTGTGCCATATAGAAGTCTTATTTGGCTTCTGGGAAGTCACTACTGCTATTCCAATAACAGTTGACCCACTTAGAACATGTAAACCATTCTTTTTATCTCCTTTCATTACTACTAAAGACCCTTTAGTAACTTTAAGGACTCCACCTTGAGTCTTATAGCTAAAACCATTTGAGTCTAAGCTGCCTAAGGAGATTAAGTTCCTTTTCAACTCAGGTATAAACCTAACTTCTGTAAGAACTCTGGAACTACCATCATGAAGATTTAACTTGACATCTCCATGCCTAAGACATTACACACTGCATTATTCCCCTTAGAACCTTGCTTGATTCTAACTTCTTAAAATTCATCAAAAAACTCCTATTTGGAGTCATCTGAAAGGTACATCCAAAATCTAAAATCCACTCAGAGTCAGATTCTCTATCAGAAGATATTATGACATCAGAACTTTTATATCCATCAGAGGCTATATCTACACTGCCATTAGCCTCTTTTTCTCCTAACCTTTTCTTTCTATCTTGACAATCTTTCTTAAAATGTCCTGCCTTATGACAGTGGAAGCACTTCCTCACAAACTTGGATTTGGACTAGATCTACCCCTAAAATGACTTTTCTTAAACACCTTTTTCTCATACCTACCTCTGATATTAAACTATTCTCCATCTAGCTTACCTTTCTTTTTTAATTCAGTATCCTTAGCAGTAATGGCTACTACTACTTCATCTAGATTGAGGGTTTGTCTACCATATTTAAGGGTGTCAACGACATATGAAAACATTTTGGGTGTGAATTAATGAGTATCACTGCTTGATCCTCATCTTCAACTTTAACACTAAGACCTTCTAAATCATGTACTAACTTTATGAAGTCATTCATATTTTCTCCTAATGGTTTGTTTTCATCCATTTTAAAACCAAAAATTTCTGTTTTAAAACTAGCCTATTAGGAGAAGACTTAAACAGGTATAGAGAATCTAGTTTCTCCCAAACCCCTACTGGTGTGGTCATTTTCTTAACCTGTCTTAGGACTTTATCCTCCAGACCTAGAATTAGAGTACTATGAGCTTTATCTAACAGATCATTTTTCTCCTTCTTGGATAGATACTCTAGTAGGTTATCCTCACCTTCCAAAGTAGTAGACAATCCATCATTAACTAAGACAACCCTTATCTTCATCTTCCATAACCCATAATCATTATCCCCTGTGAATTTTTCTACCTCAAACTTAGACATATCTAGGTTCCTAAACCTCACAGTTACTAAGAGTGTGAAAACCCCAAATTATCCAAGACTCAGAGAAATCCTAAGTCAAGAAATCACAACTGTAAATTCAGATCTAACCTTAGACAACCACAAATTCGAAAAACAATCTCACAACCTAGAATACAACCTAGCTCTGATACCACTTGTTAAACATGAGATCATCCTAAAGCAAAATGTGCAAACCTAAGTTTCTAATCAGTAGCAAATATCACAAGTAAATAACATAAGGTAAAAGTAGTAGAGGAAATGAACACAAGGATTTATAGTGGTTCAGTAATCAATTAGATTACCTACATCCACTCTTCAGAGCAGTAAGAAATCATTCACTATGAGGATAAAGGAAACCTTACAAAGATTACAGCTCTCTCCTTTACACAAAGAAACCCCGAGAAAAACCCTCTATAATACACCCGAAATCCCAGATGTTCCTCACCTCTCATACATATCGAACAACCAAAAGTTAATCGGCATTTTATACACAAAGTGAAAGGAAACAGAAAAGCAAACTAAAGCCTACCAACACCGTTTGATTCCATCAACGATCTTCAAGGTTCCAGGACATCCATTTGTAACAAACTTTCTCTCTCTGTAACCAACAGAGAAAGATCGAGAATGGAGCACACCCACAATCGACCAAAACCTAATTCATATTAGGTTACATAACAATCACAGGGGAAATTCCATAAATGCCCCTTTGCTTTTAACAAAATAACTTTGACCACCCAAGTTATAAAGTTGACTTCCATGTAAGGCATAAGTCAATGCCACATCACAACAGTTTTGTTTCAGTCTCTTAATTAATTTAATTATCGAAGTAATTATTATTATTTTTATTCAATAATACTATGCACACATAAACCACTTAATATGAACAAAGTGAATGTAATGAATTTGACTTATTTATATTTACACTTTCATTTATTAAGATATTTATATTCTCATGTATTGGGTGCCCGAGTGGTTCGATAGGAACTCTTCGGTGTATTACTCAGTCTTACTCGGTTGGTAGTTCTAGGGTCCTGATAGATTAGTTGAAGTGTTTGTAAACTGATTCGGATTTAGATTATGATTTGTTTTGTACTCTCTCTCTAGATTTTGGATGTCTTAATTTAATTTTAAATGATAATATTTTTTTATGGATCCTAATTTACATATATTTAAAGTCTCTTAATCCATCGTTTCTAGATAGCTTTAATTTTTTTTTTTTTTTTTTTTTTTTTTTTTTTTTTTTTTTTTTTTGTCAAATACAAGCATAAATTAACCCAATTACAAACTGTAAAATCAAATTAAGATTGAAAATTTCGTATTAATATATGGAGCAGCTATCCTTATCCTTTAAATAATTAAATATATTAATATTATGTAACAATTTAAATTAGCTGCTTTCAAGAGCTTGATGTTGTTTCAGCTCTTGTTCACTTTTTTCTTCAGCATCCCCCTGTCTTGTATGTTTTTCATTCGTTCAACATTAAGAAGTTTCCCCTTAATTCAATTTAAATGTGTTGAAAATCAAATCCAATTTCTACCCGCGCTACAAATTGAATTTATTAATTTAATTGCCCTCTTTTAGAAGTTTAGGAAAATCTGGGTTTCTGAGATAGGTGATATAACTTATCATACTTATTCATGTTATTAATGTTAGAAATATAAGTACAGTATTACTAATGTTATTAATGTTTACTTTATAATAAGTGGATGATGATTTTTGACTCGAGTATCAATCATTAATTGGTGTATCTGATGATTTGTTGGGTTTTTAAATAATTGTTCGATTTAGATCTTGGTATTTTTTGTTGCTTAAGCCATGAATTGTAATGTCAGTGAAGATGGTTAAGTTTCGTTCATTTAGTTTTGGTGCTATGTTAACAGTAACCAGGGGTATATTTTTATGTGTAATATGTATGGTTTTCATTCATACAGAACCAGAAGTTATTGTATCACTCAATGTTCTGAAAATCGACCGAGTAATAACCTGGTCAGACAACCGGGTCCCAGGTCGAATGGTTTAACTGGTCGGACTGGTGACGATATCATGTGACATCAGAATGTCAAAAAAACTCAAAATACTTATAAATTTAATAACAAACATCAATAACAAGGTTCCACAATCAAAATTTACATCCAACTACAAATTCAATATCAAAATTCATAAAGAAACAATATCAAACTTCATCGACAATTCCCAATTCTCAAGCCATCAACTCCCATTTCACTTTGATGATGTCAGCTTCATTTCTCAGATTCATTCAACCTGGAAAAATATTGGAAGTATATTAGCTGATTGTAAAGAATATGCTCAATGCATTCATAGACACCTGATTTTCCAATTATTGCATCCACTTTTCTTACCATTTCGTCAATAAAGCTATAACCCCTTAAATAATCAATTAAATTTATACCAAGTTTTTACATAGTGGGGTTCAAAGTTCATCATCCCAAATTTTCATAATTTTATATTACTTCTTGTAGCCAAACTTATTTACAGCAACTGCTGTAAAGTATAAACCATTCACTGTCTGGACTTTCTTTCCTTTTCCAAGTTCTTAAACAGAGTTCATTCTATTTATATATGGATGGAATACATGGCCAAATCCCTAACACTATTTATTTCTCAAAAGAATTGCTAAACATTTATCAGGGAATTCCAGGACAAACGAAACCCAATAGCCAATGCAAAACAAACAAATATCTAAAGCATAAATAATAATCAACAAGAATAAAAGATGCTGAGAACAGACACCCATTAGATTACTCAAAATCTTTTGAACCATGTTCATACAGTAAAAACTATATCTGAACTTATATAGAATACCAACAATATTATATTTGCTAAGTACTTAAATTCTTAAGGTGTAGAATTGAAAATATTAAGGGTACTGAATATTTACCATAACTTGGATGTTTTCATCCCGGTTCCTCAGCTTGGAAGCTGCTTCTTTGTTGTAGTTGTGTTGTCTGGGCTTAGGCTGACACGAGCCATCCCGAATTTCCTCATCCCGTAGGATCCAGGTGCTCCCACAAGACTTGGATACCTGAGACGTGCCATGTAGAAAAATTGTGAAACCTGTTNATCAGGGAATTCCAGGACAAACGAAACCCAATAGCCAATGCAAAACAAACAAATATCTAAAGCATAAATAATAATCAACAAGAATAAAAGATGCTGAGAACAGACACCCATTAGATTACTCAAAATCTTTTGAACCATGTTCATACAGTAAAAACTATATCTGAACTTATATAGAATACCAACAATATTATATTTGCTAAGTACTTAAATTCTTAAGGTGTAGAATTGAAAATATTAAGGGTACTGAATATTTACCATAACTTGGATGTTTTCATCCCGGTTCCTCAGCTTGGAAGCTGCTTCTTTGTTGTAGTTGTGTTGTCTGGGCTTAGGCTGACACGAGCCATCCCGAATTTCCTCATCCCGTAGGATCCAGGTGCTCCCACAAGACTTGGATACCTGAGACGTGCCATGTAGAAAAATTGTGAAACCTGTTAAAGGACTTACTTTTTCTTAATAACATCACAGTATTTCCATTTCCAACACCTCAAAAAAAAAAAAAAAAAAAAGTACACCATCTTTCATTTGACAAAAGAAAAGATTTAGGGAAACTTGTGGTATTAGGCTTTCGTCTTATACAACACATTCCGAAACATAAACAAAAGGAAATACATGATGAGAAACATGAGTTTTTGAAACAGAAGTCCAAAAATACAATACGACATAAATGTAAAATCCACATAAAAAGATGTCGACGTGTGGCACAACCTGAGCGGAGACTCATGCTCGGCACGATCTTCAGGAGGTCCTGGTGAGGGAGGAAAAACATTTAAAAAGGGGTGAGCTGAAATACTCAGTGAGTGGGGGAAAGGGGAGGTTTATAAAAGTTCTTAAAAAAAAAAAAATAATGATAGCATACAACAATTCTTAAGCAAATCCTGACGAGAATATAATTCTATAAATATGCAATGGAAGCAAACACCCCATTCACGTATGCAATATGTGATTTATTTCTAACCACCCTGCACTCAGTAAACTGTACTCTGACTTACTTCCTTTAACTGTATCGGGTTCTGAATAAAACCTCAACATTTGGTATTAGAAACTCTCACCACAACTAGTACCTTGGGGAAAAATATGTCATACCTGGTGGGCGTCCCACACGCAGGCAGAGCAAGGGACGTACCTGTCATACTCGACAAGGTATATCATCGCGCGGGCAGAGCCTCAAAACTGTCATACCTGGCGAACCACTCAACGCCTAGGTAGAGCACTAATAACTGTCATACACATGCGCAGAGCCAAAATCTGTATCACTAGGGGATGGGTACTTCGTAGGGTGGTTTTAGCACCACAACAATCTCATGCATAATCTCAAGTAACATGTAAGTCAATAGCATATTACGTATGTGCTTATAAATCATACATATATGACATAATATTCAAAAATCACATATAAGGGTGAAACTGCAATTTTCTAAACATGTTTCAGAAATTGAGGGTTTAACCCAGATTAAAAAAAAAAATTACTTCCATATCACATTACCACATCATATGTCCGACACCAATCTCTACAGTATGGCTTCACTCCAATTAACAAAGGCATCAGATTTAATTTTACTATGAAGAGCCATATATATATATATATCATTACCACCATTTAACCATTTCAAATTTTTGGGAGTTTGTCAACATATTCATAAGCCAAGGTTCCAATGTTCGTAATTAATAATTTAATCTTTATAAAACAACGGAGTTATAATACATATATGAATATAATATATCATACTAAAGTGTGTAGGTCCCTCCCTTACTAGACAAAACATCACTCAAGCTGCCTTAATTTCCCAGCATTTCCAAACACAAATCAACCAACCTCCCACCCACTGTATTCTAGCCGAGTGTAAGCAAATGGGGTGTCCAACAAAACACGGAATTAAAAACAAAATTAGATCATCTTCTAATATGACCTCCAGCAAGCAAAACAAAAAAAAAAAAAGAACCTACTCAAGCATTACTTAATATCTTGTCCAGCCGAAATTAAATTTCTGTATACATAAATTTTCCAGCAACATCACCAATAGACAGAGCAGCCGAAAGCAAAAAAAGAACTAACATCCCACAATATCATGTTTAATATCAATCTTTTTGCTCAAACATGAAAAGCAAATCAAAACTTTAACATGCAAGGATCATTAACATGCAAGGACATTAGGCAACGTTTTTAGGGAAAATAGTTTTGGATCCACTCACAATTCTAACTCAGCCGAAGCTCCCTGCACTCTCCTCCACTCTTCTCTCTCACTCTACCATTTTCAGCCGAAACCCATTCTCCTCTCTTCTCCTTTTTCTTCTTTTCTTCTTCTTTCTATCTATCCTCTCTCCTATCTTTTCTCTCTTATCTTTCTCCCTTTCTCCTTTCCTTTCTTTCCTCTCTCCTTTCTCTCCTCTCTTCTTCTTCTCCTTCTCTCTTCTTCTCTGTTTTTTTTTCTTCCTCTGCTCTCGTTTTCTTCTTCTTCATTTGGGTGAACTGCCCAGTTTTTTTTTTCCTTTAAAACTAAGACAGTTTTCTGAAAATTATCTGCCCCCTAAAATTCTCTAAATTTCAGTCTAACCCCGCCACATAAGCTTCTCCCAGCAAAAATGTCCAGATTTTCCCCTCCTGATACATGCAAACCCATTAGAATTTATTTCTTTGTTTTCACCGCTTAACGCAACTTTGACACTGACAGAAATACCCCTTTCTCACAACAATACCATAAAATCAAATAAAAAGGGAATTAAATAACTAAATAAAATTCATGCTATTACTAAATTAGAAATGGGGTTTTACATAGGCCCCGTTTTTTCAACCCAAAAAAAAAATATATATATATACTTACCCCAACTAAACAATTTACAAGGAAGAAGAAGGCAGACTGGTGGAGTATACAGCGGTTGAAATCAAAGATGATTGAAGATGAATGAAGGTCGAGGATGATCGACTGGTCGGTTGACAATTTTTTGGCACAACGAGGAGAAGAAAGAAGATCGAAGTCTCAAAGATGAATGAAGGTCGACGATGAATGAAGATCAATGAGAATGAAGATGAATGAAATGAAGATGAGAATTAGATTTTGGTGCTAGGAATTTTTGGTTTTTATGAGCCGGTTTTCCCTCCAGCCCCGTTGGACCGGAGGTCTGATACTATTACGCCAATCCAACAATAGTCTAGAATGGTTTACTAATAAAACCGGACTTAAGATACTAGTGAACCAGAGTCAGAGATGAAATTTGGTCTAACCGATCGAATCCGGGTTTCAGAACATCTTTCAAGCAAAAAATATCGAATTGTGAAAACAACAGTTTTTAGTGATTTAAATTCCTATCTAAGATGGGGATTATGTATTCTGAATTCAACTTAATCTGCCTATCTGATGAAATATGGAATGCTAGGATTATGGTTTAATCTCAAATAATCCATTTCATCAATCATGACTTAAATTATGTAATCAATCATCTCTGATTTCATATCAATCATCTCTGATTTCATATCAATCATCCTTGATTTCCTATATTTACATGAATGTATTACCATTTCTATTGTTACACTTTTTGTATAAATTTAACAATGTACAAGTGATGTAAACATCTCAATACAATATACAAAAAATATTTCTGCATCACTTTTTTTTTTTTTTTTTTTGGCATCTCTTTTCTTTCTTTTTGGCATTCTTTGGCAGCTTATCTCTGCTTCTCTTGCCTTCTTCTTCAAACTCTAACATGATATCAGAGTAATCAATCTGATCCAGTTTCTGCTACTCTAAAGCTTGTCTAGCCTCTCTTTTCTGTCCCTGCAAACATAAACAAATACTCGGTTTAGGACAATGAGTAGCTATTTATATGGTTATATGCATATCCAGGAAAATTATGTCAATAAGACAATAAATGTCTAAAGATGCTAGGTTTTAAGTGGGACCGTTAGTGACCCCTCTAGTTTCTTGGGAATTTTCTTAGTGCATATTGAATCATTTTCAGCACTTACTACTATCCTAATGCATAACCAAGCTTCCGCTTATTAGTCCACTCAAGCCTCTAGTTTTGTCTTCACCTGCAAAACACATAGTACTCGAATTAGTTAAACCAGAAATCTCAACACCCATGATTAGCACTGAACAATACAATCAGCTACTCTAGATGTTGAATCGTATCCCACAGGCAAATACAACATCCTACGCAGGTACATCTTTCTGTCTAAATTTTATTAAAGATGATACTTGGATAATTGATTCAGGGGCTAGTGACCACATTATCTGCAATCCCAAATATTTTTCCCATAGTCATATGCCCACTAAGTCATCTACCTCCGTATGTATGCCAAACAAAAATATTGTACCAGCCACCCACATAGGAATCATCTACCTAACAAAAAATTTAGTGCTTGAAAATATTCTGTTTGTTCCCGATTTTTATTTCAATCTTATTTCCGTATCCAAAATTTGCACAAATAACAATTGCATATTAAAATTCCTTCCTACTAGGTGTGAATTTCAAGACCCTTCAACTAGGAAACTGATGGGCTTGGAGGGTTGGGAGAAAAAGTTCGGAAAATTGGACTAAAATTCTGGTTTTGTTGAAAACCAGTTCGGTTCTGGTTTGAGCAAATTGAAAAACTGTTTAAACGGTTCGGTTTTCTATTTAAGACTATTCCCAAACCAGTTAACTGAAATCAGAATATAAAACCGGTTTTAACCCTAGGTATATATTGAAATGAAATTTTAAAATAGATTTTACATTTTACTCTAAAACTCCATACTCCACCGCCACCCATCCATCCCTATTGATACTGAATCAGTTAACCACTTAACCTTTCTCATCATCGTTAAGCTTTCTCATTGGCAGCGGCGGACCCAGGATTTTTGCCCAGTGGGGGCCCTCGCTCTGTCACTGTTTGTCAATCAACTAGTGAAAAGATGAGAAAATAACATCCAATTCACAAAGAAACATAAGAAAATCGTTACGTGGAAAAACCTCTTCAATGTGAAGAGATAAAAAAACCATGAGAATCTAACGATCTAGTTAAATCTAATATAATCAAAAGAGTTTATTGATGCGTATTTTTGACAAATATGCAAATGTAACAAGTGCACTAGTTGCAAAAAGTAATAAAGTGATCAGTAGAGTATCGTTCCCATGAGGATAGTGTTACTAAGTACCGATTTCTCTAGTTTAAGTCCTAATTGAAGCAACAATAAATTGGATTGATGGAAAATTAACGAACTAAATACAATTTAAGAAAATATAAATGAATGATAATGAAATTAAAGCAAAACCTAACAACTTAACTAATTAAAAAAAAAAAATGCTTAAAAAAATGCTAGGGTGTTGATTTCACCTAGATACGCTAACCCAAATCATAAAATCTATTACCCAAGTTCTAATTCCTTGGTTGAAAATAGAATTCCCTAAGTTGTAAAACATACCTTCTCAGGCTATATTTTCCTACTTATCCATATTAATCTTCCACACCCAACAAAATGAAGATTAATAGTTCAAAGTCTTTTAAGCTTTATGGAATTCTATCTAGATTTCATAAATCGCTAAACCTATCTCTAGTGTTTGCTTAATCTACAGTATTTATCCCAAGAGGCACAATCATAAATTACTTCTCAGTCCCATTGTGAACAACACACATTTGAATGGTGATCAAGCATCTAAAAGTCATTAAGCAAAGAGATAAACACTCAATCATAAAATTAAAACTCAAAATAAATCAATTCATATAAATTTGAATCATTGTATCAAGGTTACATCAAACTCCAGCTAAACAACTCAGTTCATACTAAAAAACAAAAACAAACTGAATCAATATTCATCATTGAAAAACAAGTAAAAGATGGAGAAATCTTCTCTAATTTGAAGCCCAAATCTTCAATAATCTTCTCCTTCTAAGAGTTACATTCCAAATGACGAACCAAGACGCTTTTTCTTTCATTTTCATGCTAATTTATACCTCTTTCACTTAAGGACCAAGCCCTAGCAAGCCAAAATACGTTGTTTTATTTTTCACATCTGAAGCAGTTTCGCCGCAGCAAAGTTTTTTCTTTGCTGCAGCAAGAATCTTTCGGGCCAAATTTGAGCATGAAAGAATCTGAATATGGAAAAGTGTTAAACATATGAATTGTAGCCCTTTAAATTAAATTTCTAGTCGTTCAAGAATCGGTACAATCCGAGGTCTACAGCTCAAGTTATGGCAGAAGCACTGAAGCACTTCCAAATACGTTTTTCTTCAGTTTCCAATATACTGTTCACGACTTCAAGCCAAGTTTACACCCTTATCCAGTTAGAATTAGGAAAAACCCAAAACATAAAAGTTGTAGCTTTGCTTCTTAGCTTTCCAAAGCTTCTCAAATCAGGTCATTTTGAGTTTCCAAGCTCAAGTTACACAATTTACGCTCAAAACTGTCATTTATACTTAAAATCATCGTTTAGGCCTGCAAAGACAAATTAATAGAATTATGTAGCAATCATGGTCCAAATTGTATAAGAAGTATCATAAATCCTACCGAAATTCAATGCAAAATCATAGGGAAAAATAAAACTATCATTTACAAGAACCACAGATCTACCAAAAATATTCTATACAAATTTAGAGCTCAATCACAACTCTAACAAAAGTAAAATACACAAAGATTTACAAAAATATAGTCCAAATCCAGATCCGCATGTAAAAGGGAAGTTGGGAATTGGGGAAGAAAAACGTAATATAAAAAAGACAAAACATAACTTTTACCTCTTTTTTTTTTTTGACCTTTTAAAAAAACTTTTCAAATTTTTTTTTTAAAGTTGAGGGCAGGCCTGGGCCTACCCTCAAGAGGCCTGGGTCCGCCCCTGCTCATTGGTGAACGACAAAAACCACCCAGTGACCACCACGAACGGCGACAACCACAAGGCCACGAACAGCGACAACCACGAGCCCACAAACGACGAATGGCGCTTCAGTTCTTCAATCCTCAGCTGCTCCACGACCATTAGTCCACCGCCGATTCAGCAAGGTAAGCTGTGACCTGATTTGAGTGATTTCAACCTTTGATTCAGCTCATTTGTTTTGTTTGTTCTGAACTTCTGATGGCCATAGGACATACCTATGTTTTTTTTTTTTTAATTTGTGCGAGTATGGTTGTGGTGATCATGCGAAATGTGTTATTTGTTATGATGTTGTGTCTTGTGTGGGTATGAAAAAGATAAAAAGTTGTTGCAACTTGCGAGAGGAGAGTTGTTGCATAGAAAATGTTTGATAAAACAACAATAAGAGTTGTAATTGTGTTGTGGGTTTAACGTTTAGTGCGATTTGAAGGCAGAAAATAAGTAGAAATCTATTTTTAATTAAAAGTGATGAACTGATGATTACATCTATTTTAAAGGATTTTTCATTGTTGTGAATGTTGAATCCGCACTGTATAATTCCTAATTTTTAGTAAATAATTTCACTGAATCCGACCCATTTTTGAAATCTACATAGATGAATCAATGAATGAATACGGTAGTTATATGAATAGGCCTCGTAAAATCAAATTGTTGGCAAGGAACTATACTAGGGATCAACACTTTTAAGTAAAAATCACACTCCAAGTCAAGCAGATGATAAGGATTTTATTTCACATTATGATGAGATCTTGAATATTTCAATTAACTAGTATGTTTTTGGTGTATGAATTCTCTTTATGAATCTGTCCAAGATTCATAAGATCATGATTAGCCCACTAATCATATTATAAAATAAAATAACAGGATTATGGCAAATTGAATTTTTGAAGAAAGATCAATTAACCTCCGGATGCTAGAGACAATATGAATTGTAAATGTTTTCAATTATAATTATATCTTTTCCATCATTATTTATGATTTTATGTTACTTGTTTGTCCAGTACTTTGTGTAGAGTTTCCATCTTCGGGATTGGAAAGTAGTCTGACTCATCTTGATGATTGAAGAGTACTCCAATATATTGTCATTGATGATTAAATGGTTTGTTTTGTGTGCAATTGTGAAGTTATCAACAATTTTGTATGCTGGTTTGATTAATTAGTTTTGTATGCTGATTTAATTAGTTTAACCTTAATTGTTGATAATTATTTATTATTATTATAATGTTGAAATTTTGATCATTATTTCTTATTATTATAATGCTGAATTGTTGATCATTATTTTGCTTTTGCTCCTTATTCAATAGTAGGTAGAAGAAGTCTTGAGATCTGAATTTTGAAGTCAAGGGTGTTTTTACTTTTAAGATGGTTGAAGAAGACTTTTTTTATTTGAGAGATTCAATTGAAATTTGCAAATGTTTTCACTTTTTATGCCAATTTTTTTATTAATGAGTGATGTATAATTGAATATTTTATCTTTTTATTTCATATTCTGGATCCATCATTTGAAAATAGATAATTTAATGTGTTTTTCACACAAAGAATACAACAACAATACCCAAAAAAAAAAAAAAAAATACAGTATGAAATTATATATATAATAATATATGTCTGAATTTTGGGACTTAAATGTAAAAAATACAGAATTTATGGTTGAATTGTCTAACCGGTTTAAAACCAATTAACTGGATAACTGAACCGCATATTCGGTTTGGTTTAACTTCGATTTTTGCATATAACCGGCCCGGTTTCAGTTTAGCTTTTTGCTTGAATCGAATAACCGATTCGGTTTACCCAATCCGGTTTGGTTAATCGGATTATCCCACCCCTATGGGCTTGGGTAAGGTCCATCATGGTTTGTACTATTGGACAATTGATAATTTTTTTAAGGAATTTCAAACGTCATCTTCTTGTATTACAAATAAAACTTCTCATTGTAATACAAATATTAATAAAAATTCCTTTATTTTCCATCAAAGATTGGGTCACAGTGCCTCAATTCTTCAACCTCAGTGTCCAGTTTGTCCTCTTGCAAAACAATCTCATACTACTTTTCTAAATAGCACAACCACTACTACACATCCATGTGCCTAATTTTCTGGATGATGATTTATCAGTCTCTCCTCATTTCATCATGCTCCTTGTCATTTATACCAGTACACAACCAACAGACTCTGGTCCTTCACCAATCACTGCTAATCCTCATTCTGATACAATTCCAACAGAATCTTCTGAGTCTCATGAACCCTTACCTACATCTCCTACAAGGTCCCTTGATATGCCTCTAAAGCCAGTTCCTCAGAGACGGTCCTCTTGTCCTACTCGACCACCTGTATGGACAGCAGATTATGTTTGTCCGACAATTCCGGATCCTTCAAGTAGCCTTTATCCTACATCCAATTATGTCAATTGTGACCGTCTTTCTCTGCCCACAGGATTTGTATGAGTCAGATATCTGTTGATAGAGAACCTTCTAGTTACTCTGAAGCTGTCCAACAATCTCATTGGCGTCAAGCTATGGCTAACAAACTCAATGCACTTGCACAAAATCATACCTGGGATATAGTGCCTCATCTTACTCACCGAAAATCAATTGGATGCAAGTGGGTGTACAAGATCAAATATTGTGTTGATGGTTCCATTGGACACTACAAAGCCCGTCTAGTTGCTAAGGGCTTCACACAGCATGAAGTGTTTGATTATTATGAGACATTTTCTCCTGTTGCCAAGCATGTCACTATTCGAGCTCTACGTTTTGTGCTTCCGCTCAAGACTAGTATTTACACTAGATGGATGTTCATAATGCCTTTTTACATGAAGATCTTCATGAGGAGATTTACATGAATTTACCTTCGGGGATTCTCAGACATAGGGAGAATACGGTATGTCATCTGCGAAAATCTTTATATGGCCTGAAACAAGCATCTCGCCAATGGAATGCGAAATTCAGAGAGGCACTCACAAGCATAGGTTTTGTTCAGTCCAAGCATGATTATGCCCTTTTCTGCTGGCATCAAGGTAAATCCTTCATTGCTCTCGTCATTTATGTCGATGAGATCCTAATTACAAGAAATGATGAAGGGGCCATTGGGACTTTAAAAGAGCATATCAACAGACATTTTCATATCAAAGACTTAGGAGAGCCAAAATATTTTCTAGGAATTGAAATTGTAAGGTCTCCGACAGGAATATCTCTTAGTTAACGAAAATATGTTCTAGAACTCATATCAGATTCTGGATTGTCGAGATGCAAGCGAAGTGTCATTCCTGTAGAATAGAACACCAAACTTAATTCTCCAGAGTATGATAAAAGGATAGTGTTACCAGAAGAAGATCCACTTCTCGAAAATCCTTCATACTACCAAAGACTTATGGGACGTTTGATCTATCTTACAATGACACGACCAGATATTAGCTATGCAGCACACATTCTCAGCCAATTCATGCACGGGCCAAAGCAATCTCACATGGATGCAACAATGAAGGCACTTAAATACTTGAAGGGTTGGCCTAGGACTCCTTTTACCTTGGGATAAGAATCTGGACATCACGACTTACTATGATTCAGATTGGGCCATATGTCCAATGACAAGGCAATCACCACTGGTTTATGTATAAAACTTGGAGGAGCCCTCATATCATGGAAGACAAAGAAACAATCGACAGTATCACTGTCGTCTGTAGAGGTTGAGTATAGAGCTATGGCAAAAATTACTTGATCCTTAGGCTATTAAAAGATTTGGAGGTGCAAGTAAGTAAGCATGTTCACTTATACTGTGATAACAAAGCTGCCAATGACATTGCAGCGAATCCGGTGTTCCATGAGAGAACTAAACACATAAAGATTGACTGTCACTTCATTAGAGGAAAAATTCAGGAAGGGATAATTACGACCATGCACATTCACACATCGGAGCAACAACAGATATTTTTACAAAACCATTATACAGTAGACAACATTAATATCTACTTCACAAGCTTGGGGTCTATGACATATACAAACCACAAGCTTGAGGGGGAGTGATGAAATATGGAATGCTAGGATCATGGCTTAATCTCATACAATCCATTTCATCAATCATGGCTTAAATTATGCAATCAATCATCCCTGATTTCATATCAATCATCCGTGATTTCCTGTAATTGCATGAATGTATTACCATTTCTACCGTTACACTTTTTGTATAAGTTCAGCAATGTACAAGTGATGTAAACATCTCAATACAATATACAAAAAATATTTCTGCATCTCTTTTCTCTTTTTGGCATTCTTTGGCAGCTTATCTCTGCTTCTCTTGCCTTCTCCTTCAGACTCTGACACAAACCATACTCAAAATTACTATGGTATATACTTTGTGTTATCCTTCCAATGGACATATTCCTAATTGTGACACGTTTCTTAGTCGCAGCAAAGCGATTTGTAAGGTGAAGAAAAAATATAATTGACATTTCAATAATAATCTTTAATATAAAGAGGATAAGAAAGATGGATTAATATGTTTGGGTGGTTAAGGTAAAGATTATTATGTATAAATATGTCAAAGAAATGTTTTTCTCATCTTGGAGTTTCATGATTAATTTGGTTAATTTTCTTGTTGCCTTGTCTAAGAGTTCAAGTAGACCTGTCAGGCACTCAGGGGAGGCTCTCTCTCTCTTTAACGACTAGAACAACAAACCGCTCTCAAAAACTCTCCTTCCCTTCTGGCTCACCGATTTCATAATCCCAACTCACTCAGTTGACTCATGAAATCCTAAAATGTCGTCCTCTAACAAAACCAAAACCCCCCAAGAGAAAAGAATGTGGTCAATAATGGAAAATCCTAAAATGTCTTCCTCTAATAAAAACCACAGCCCCCTAGAGGAAAAGAAAAGTAATCAATAATGGAAAAGAAATTGAAGGTAAAGGTGGGGGTGTGTGGGTTTTGCTTGTTTATAAAGGGTGGTGAGTGCAAAGAAAGTTTTATATATAATGGGAAAATTGCATTGAAGATTCTGAAAAAAAGTAGGAAGATGTTTTGGACAAGTTGCAGTAACTAGTACTTTGAGGAAGGCACAGGCCTTCAAGGAGAAGGTTACAGATTCAGATGATTTGAAAGCAAATTGAGATAGTTTTATGACTAACGTTCTTTTTCTTTTTTAAAGGAATTATTGTTGTTTCTATACATGATTTTGATTTATTTTTTTTCCGTGGGAATCTGCAGAACTCAAATTTCTTGTTTTTTGGTTTTACTAAAAAGATGAGAACTACAAGTTTTTTGTGTTACTACATCAATAAATGAATTATGATTTTGGAGTTGAGAATCAATTGTTATTTGGTTAGAAATGACTCAATTGTTTGATTTTGGATCTTGGCGTTTCAACGCTTATGTCATTAATCTAATATGGCAATGCTTGTATCAGGGATCAGGTGCCAAAACTTCTTTAATTTCTGGCCTTCAAACTCTCTACCTTTTTGTCTGCTTAAAATGGTATGATGGTTCGTTTTTACCACTTTTTATTAATGTTTTAGAGCCCAGGCCCCAGACAGGAGGCTGCCAAAGGAATTTTAAGTTGATCCAATGTTTGTGTCTCTTTGGGACGTATTTTTTGATATTCTGGAGCCAAGATTTAATAAATCCAGAAAAATTTATTTCCATTGATCAAAATGTTACTCTCTCATCACATCTACCTCTGAGAATTTGACAAAATCAACTGACATATACAAGTATAAAACAAAAATGATACTAAAAATAACATGAAACTTCTCTTCCACGTAATTTTATTGTCAAGAATATCTGCTGAAGCCTTCAGTAACTCATATATTTTACAGGTCTCTATCTTCATCTTCGTCATAGTTGAAAGGTAGTGGTACTGACTTGAATGCACGGTACTTTCCAACATTGTTCAAATGCTCATTCTCCAACCTGATTAATTACAGAAGAGTTTAATCAAATAAATAAAAGAAATGAAATATAGAATTAATGAACTCTCTGCTTCAGGGTATGTGACTGTAAATCTCCTTAATTTACCTGAAGAAATTCCAAATGCCCCTACGAATGATTTCAAGGCAGGCAACAATTGCAATCAAGGTGTTTCTATGCATGAAATCGAAGTCAAACTTTACCACAGTCTGTATCCATGCGAATCTCAGAAGAACGTTCAATAACTGCAAATTTGATGAACATATGTAGTGGGTTAGGAAGAGACTATCAGAATTGATTTCAAACTGTATTTCTTGTGTTCTTACTACTTACCATGGCAATGAAATAACACTCTTTTTGAATACAAGGAGCTTGTCTCTCAGCCAACGGTTCTTTGAAGGGCGGTTAAGAAGCCCCCAGTCGAAAACAAGGTCCCAATATGTACCAAAGATTGCTGCAAGAACTGAGAATTCCAGGCCAATACTTCCCAACCCTCCCCCGTCAAGATTCAAAGCAGTCCCATGCAAACCGCTACAATTGTCGGAAATATTTGATGCCATTGTATCCGTGCATTGGATCTTTCTCCTCGAAAAGGCGTCGAAGACACTGAAAATGAAACGGCTACCTTCTTAATTGGCTGATCAAGTTTAATAGAACAAAATATAAACTGAAAGCAAACCTAAGTTGTGTACCTGTAGAAAGCGACACATGTTATGTCACAGCAACGATGAAGTTAAAAGTGTTGAATACAGTGCTTTTACTGCAGTAGTTCGTGCGGTGTCTAACGTCTCCCCATCCATAGTAGCAAATGTAGAATCCAATTTCTAAGGGCTTGCACCTGAAACATTCAATGACAGAAACGTTTAATTATTAATTTGAACATTTTAATGGTTGACACATATGCATTTCATATCCGTTTCAGAAACCTGGCTAGTAAACTGATCTGCCAGAAGAAATCTGGGAGTGTGACCTGCAGGGGAAAGAATTTCTCAAATAAGTAATCCTGTCCTTATAGTTAAATTTCTTGATTTCATTAATAAATCTTAACTATTACTTACCTTGTAGAGAGGAGCAGCAATACAGTGGAATAAACATAAGAAGAAGAAGCGACTTGAGCGATAAGATGTTGAATGGAAACAACAATGCAACAAGCAGAACCTGGACACGCAAAATAAAAAAATAATGAGATATAGTTGAGTGTATATTAATTTATGAAATTTGAAGAGAGAAAAAGTTCGGTTATATTCACAAAACCAGACAAGGCAGATATTCTGTCAATCCATCGTAATCTTTTGATAGGGGTCTATCTCCATATCCAGGTTGCCAATCACAGTCAATAGCGCAAGTACCGATATACCAAAACCCACAAGTAGAACTTGTCGATAACCCCTCTGTTCCTTGCTTGAAACCAAATATGAAGGAATAGTTGACTCGGAACCGCCTCCAGTAATATATATTGGCAGCATACATGAGCATGTGCAGGACAATATACGCAAACAAGCTGCAAAACATTTGTTTGATAACTTGTCAAACTGTAAATTATTTACTTGAATATCTGCTTAATTAATGACGAAGACAATTCTCAAAGGCCAAATTATCTTGGTTATTACCTGTAAAGAGGAAACATGTTGTCCATGTACGTTTCTGTCCTTGCTTGTGCAGATATCTGGGTACGTTGATAAATAGAGGGCTATTATTAGAGCAGCTGTGCAACCGCGAAAAAACCTACAAAATTACCGTTAAAAGTGTGAATGGGGGTGACTAAACTCCATACATTTAATGTACATGTTTATGTAGTTGAGTGGATTTAATGGTGTTGAAATAAGAATTTTACCCGTAGAGAATGTTGTTCCGTGTCTTTCTCCCTTGGCTTTTGGTCTTAAGAGGTTCATGCCTTTACTTCGGTTTGAATTTGAGAAATGCTTGATGAATGTAGCTTCCACTCTCTCCATAAGCTTGAAAACCTGTAATAGCACATCCCAGATTTTACTTTCATTAATTTAAGTGTGGCTCCTGATAATCAATTGAGCAAATACATGCTTCTTTGTAAAAAAAATTAATTTTTAATTTGTTACTAAACGCTCACCTCCTCAGAGCTCCAGATAGGAATTATCCACCATCTTCAGGTAAGAGTTTGATGCATTTCTTAAAGTGACTTCAAAAATTGAGGAAGTAGTTTGGATTAATCTAAGTCCATCATCACTAAATTGGAAGCATAAATGGCTTTTGAAGAGAGGATATACCTTATCGTATTCTTCATGATCTTTGAAACGCCAGGGTATTTAAGAAGCTGTTTCATACATAAATAGAAGATCAGATACCATCCTTGAATATTATTAAAACTAAAACTGATGATGTGATGAAGCGACAGCCAATAGTTTACCATAACTCTTTAGAGACGGAAGCTTTTGGTAAAATTCAACAAAAGCCTGCTTTAGTTGGTCTTCAACTTTTCTTAGATTTTCTCTGTTGAATTTAATCTCTGTCTGGTGAGGAACCCCGGACAGTCTTGATGGTGGAACGAGGAGTTTCTTTTGTGTTGTTTATTTTCACCTTCTCAAGTATTTCCAATGGAGCCGGTCTAGTCTAGGTCTAGGTCCTTCACTTCAACAGGTTTTTTCTGCTCTTCATGAACCTCTTTCTTCATTTTATTCTTCTCTTTAATCTTATCTTTATCATCACTTGATTCATCTGACTGCCTATGGCTGCTCTCCCCAGTCTCTTCTATCACATCCATGTGGGCTTGTCTTCCTGCAAACACAGAATTACTAATCCAAACTTAAAACTTGTTTACTATTAGAAAATATTAAACTTACTGCTTGCTCTAGCTCCAGCTGGAGTAGAAATGGACAGTTCAGCTGTAGAAGCTGCAATATCCGAAGCCAAGCGAGTCATCTCCACCGTCAGGTCGAAAAAAGAAGCTGGCGGATTCTCCACTTTTATTCTGAAAGCAATCAAAGCATCCATTGGCGTATTCAAAGTTGCGGCCTCCTTCAGCAGCTCTTGCACCTTCGACTTATAAAACTTGTCCCCTTATTGAACTCATCGTCAACCTTCTAAAATACACCAACTCATATTCTCCTCCTTCATCCGCGACATACGAAACGTGGTTTCATAACCATGACCCCCATTCTTGCTCACCGAATTCACCAAAATGGTTTGGCTTTCAATATCTGATGCGAGGACGGGCTCACAGGATTATGTTGTTGCCATTGCGTTAGGCCACTGAAAGCTCTGTACAGAGTTAAGTTCCGTTTTAGGCCACCCGGGCTGGCCGGTGGCCTCGTACGTTGCTTAAAACTTGGATATCTTTTAAAAGGGTTTTGAGATAATCGTATGCACGTACGCATTTTCCCACTCCGGCCCCATCTGCGACGAGAACTCTTTTCCGAACTTCATTTTCCCCTGGTTTGGCCAGAAGTAACTGAAGCAATCAGTAATACTTTATTTGAGCTTAAGTTAGTGAACGTATAATGAATAAAAGAAGTTTATGATAGGCAATTTAAGTTGTTACCTTCTTAGGTTGCTGTTGATGTAAACAAGAAGGAAAGACAATATTGATGAGACAACTATTGATGTTTTAATGTATATATATAGGCAAAAGTAGAGACTCTTCTTTTTGTTGTTTAATATATATTTTACTTAGAGTGTGAAGCTGAAGCAGTCGCTGAGGACCACTTTATATTCCCAGATACCATAAGATTTACCCTTTAATATTATTTAATATTTGGACATCGAAATCTTTTGTCATTCCATTCTTATTATTTATTGAAGATAAAATAAGATCAAAGTCTACTACTCGGCTTTATCAATTACGAATGGTTTTTATTTTGAAATGTACACGTCCTCGGATTCATTATCATTTAGCACTTTCTATGGAGCCCTTTTCCGTTTTAGGTAATTTTTTTTTTCTTTTTTGACATTGAGCTTTTTGAAAGGTAAATATTATTTTAATCATGTTTTCTTAATATTGACCAAGTTATTTTTTTTAATTATATAGATTAATCTAGAAGTACCAACCATTGTATGGGGCCTCGATTAAAATATTTAAAACACAAATTAGAGTTGATTGGTAATTAATACTACAAATTTTCCTGATATTCAATTAATTAATTAGCCATTTTTGGTAATTAAGTCAACATTACTTGTAGCGTTTACTTCATTTGTGGAAGATTTGCACATTTCCACAAACATTCTTCAAAATCCCTTTCATTTCAGTTATCGTTTATAATGATTTATTTGACTTTAATTTTTTTATATAATTTAAAACACATAGATTGTCTTCGATTTGTTTCAATCTCTTACTAATTTAATTATCGAGTGATTATTTTTGTTTTATTCATAATACTATACACACATAAACCACTTAAAAGATATTATACAAAGAAGGTAATGATTTTCACTTGTTTATATTTACACTTTCATTTATTAAGATATTTATTCTCATTATAATACTATTTTTAGGTATCTGAATGGTTCGATTTGAACTCTTGGGTAATTACTCAGTCTTATCTGGTTGATATTCTAAGGTTCCGATTGATTAGTTGAGGTGTGTATACACTGACTCGGATTTAGATTATGATTTTTTTTGTACTCTATCTCTAGATTTTGGATGTCTTAATTTATTTTAAATGATAACATTTTTTATGATCCTAATTTACATATATTTAAAGTCTCTATCCCTCCTTTCTAGATCGCTTAATTCTCTTTTTTTTTTCTTTCTTTCTTTTTTTTTTTTGTTGGTCAAATACAAGCATAAAGTAACCCATTACAAACTCTAAAAATCAAATTAAGATTGAAAATCTAACTTGAACCAGTAAAACTATATTTTTAACACATATATATTTCGTATTAATATATGGACCAGTTATCCTTATCCTTAAAATAATTAAATATATTAATATTATGTAACAATTTAAATTAGCTGCTTTCAAGAGCTTGATGTTGTTTCAGCTCTTGTTCATGAGTTAGGTGATATAACTTATCATACTTATTCATGTTATTAATGTTAGAAATATAAGTACAGTATTACTAATGTAATTAATGTTTACTTTATAATGAGTGGATGATGATTTTTGACTCGAGTATAAATCATTAATTGGTTTATCTGATGATTTGTTGGGTTTTTAAATAATTGTTCGATTTCGATCTTGGTATTTTTTGTTGCTTAAGCCATGAATTGTAATGCCAGTGAAGATGGTTAAGTTTCGTTCATTTAGTTTAGGTGCTATGTTCACAGTAACCAGGGGTATATTTTTATGTGTAATATGTATGGTTTTCATGAGTAATGCTACAGCCACCGACGGTAGTACACCGAATGACGTAACAAAATCCTGACTGTTGATTAATATTATGTTAAAATTAATCAACGGTCAGGATTTTACCACGTCATTCGGTGCACTATCGTCGGTGGCTGTATTATTTTCCGGTTTTCATTCATACAGAACCAGAAGTTATTGCATCAATCAATGTTCTAAAAATCGACCGAGGGTCCTAGGTTGAATGGTTTAACCAGTCGGACCGGTGACGGTATCATGCTGACATCAGAATGTCAACAAAATTCAAAATACTTATAAATTTAATAACAAACATCAATAACAAGGTTCCACAATCAAAGTTTACATCCAACTACAAATTCAATATCAAAATTCATAAAGAAACAATATCAAACTTCATCGACAATTCCCAATTCTCAAGCCATCAACTCCCATTTCACTTTGATGATGTCAGCTTCATTTCTCAGATTCATTCAACCTGGAAAAATATTGAAAGTATGTTAGCTGATTGTAAAGAATGTGCTCAATGCATTCATAGACACCTGATTTTCTAATTATTGCATCCACTTTTCTTACCATTTCGTCAATAAAGCTATAACCCCTTAAATAATCAATTAAATTTATACCAAGTTTTTACATAGTGGGGTTCAAAGTTCATCATCCCAAATTTTCATAATTTTATATTACTTCTTGTAGCCAAACTTATTTACAGCAAGAGCTGTAAAGTATAAACCATTCACTGTCTGGACTTTCTTTTCTTTTCCAAGTTCTTAAACAGAGTTCATTCTAGTTGAGTTAATTAATGAGTCGTGTTCAATCACGAGTTATATGCGACTTCAAATTGAGGGCAATAAAAGGAAATTAAGTAAATAAAGTTATCCCACATGTAGAAGATTTTTTACATAAAAACTACTCCATTTCCATAACACAAAGTTTAAACGCCCATTTGATAGTTTCTATGGCATGAAGATAGAGAGCAAAGATTTTGATGATTAGGCTTTTGATATCAAAATTATTCTCATCACAGATCATATATGGATGGAATACATGGCCAAATCCCTAACACTAATTATTTCTCAAAAGAATTGCTAAACATTTATCAGGGAATTCCAGGACAAACGAAACCCAATAGCCAATGCAAAACAAACAAATATCTAAAGCATAAATAATAATCAACAAGAATAAAAGATGCTGAGGACAGACACCCATTAGATTACTCAAAATCTTTTAAACCATGTTCATATAGTAAAATCTATATCTAAACTTATATAGAATACCAACAATATTATATTTGCTAAGTACTTAAATTCTTAAGGTGTAGAATTGAAAATATTAAGGGTACTGAATATTTACCACAACTTGTATGTTTTCATCTCGGTTCCTCAGCTTGGAAGCTGCTTCTTTGTTGTAGTTGTGTTGTCTGGGCTTAGGCCCCGTTTTTTAAACAACAACAAAAAAAAAAAAATATTTACCACAACCAAACAATTTAAAAGGAAGAAGAAGACGGACTGGTGGAGTATACATCGGCTGAAATCGAAGATGAACAAAGGTCGAGGATGATTGCTTGGTCGGTCGACAATTTTTTGGCACAGCGGGGAGAAGAAAGAAGATCAAAGTCTCGAAGATGAATAAAGGTCGACGATGAACAAAGATCACCGAGAAGGAAGATGAATGAAATGAAGATGAGAATTAGATTTTGGTGCTAGGGATTTTTGGTTTTTGTGAGCCGGTTTTCCTTCCAATTCGGTTGGACCGGAGGTCTGATACTATTACGCACGTCCAACAATAGTCTAGAACGGTTTAACTAATAAAACCGGATTTAAGATACTAGTGAACTAGAGTCAGAGATGAAATTTGGTCCGACCAATCGGATCCAGGTTTCAGAACATCTTTGAAGCAAAAAATATCGAATTGTGAAAACAACCGTTTTTAGTGATTTAAATTCCTATCTAAGATGGGAATTATGTATTCCGAATTCAACTTAATCTACCTAATTGATGAAATATGGAATGCTAGGATTATGGCTTAATCTCAGATAATCCATTTCATCAATCATGACTTAAATTATGTAATCAATCATCTCTAATTTCATATCAATCATCCTTGATTTCCTGTATTTACATTAATGTATTACCATTTCTATTGTTACACTTTTTGTGTAAATTCAACAATGTACAAGTGATGTAAACATCTCAATACAATGTATAAAAAATATTTATGCATCTCTTTTCTTTCTTTTTGGCATTCTTTGGCAGCTTATCTCTGCTTCTCTTGCCTTCTCCTTCAAACTCTGACATGGTATCAAAGCAATCGATCTGATCCAGTTTCTGCTACTCTAAAGCTTGTCTAGCCTCTCTTTTTTGTCCCTTCAAACATAAACAGATACTCGGTTTAGGACGATGAGTAGCTATTTATATGGTTATACGCATATCTAGAAAAATTCTGTCAACAAAACGATAAATGTCTAAGGATGTTAGGTTTTAAGTGGGACCGTTAGTGACCTCTCTAGTTTCCTAGGAATTTTCTTGGAGCATATTGAATCATTTTCAACACTTACTACTATCCTAGTGCATAACCAAACTTATGTTTATTAGTCCACTCAAGCCTTGAGTTTTGTCTTCTCCTGCAAAACACATGGTACCCTGATTAGTTAAACCAGAAATCTCAACACTCATGATCAGCACTGAACAATACAATCAGCTACTCTAAATGTTGAATTGTATCCCACAGGCAAATACAACATCCTATGCAGGTACATCTTTCTGTCTAAATTTTATTAAAGATGATACTTAGATAATTGATTCAGGTGCTAGTGACCACATTATTTGCAATCCCAAATATTTTTCCCATGGTCATATGCCCACAGAGTCATCTACCTCCGTACGTATGCCAAACAGAAATATTGAACTAGCCACCCACATAGGAATCATCCACCTAACAAAAAAATTAGTGCTTAAAAGTATTCTGCTTGTTCCCGATTTTCATTTCAATCTTATTTCCGTATCCAAAATTTGCACAGATAACAATTGCATATTAAAATTCCTTCAGACTATGTGTGAATTTCAAGACCTTCAACTGGGAAACTGATGGGCTTGTAGGGTTGGAAAAAAAGTTCAGAAAATTGGACTAAAATTTCGATTTTTTTGAAAACTGGTTCGGTTCCAATTTAAACAAATTGAAAAACCGTTTAAATGGTTCGGTTTTCTATTTAAGACTATTCCCAAACTGGTTAACCGAAACCGAAATATAAAACCAGTTTTAACCCTAGGTATATATTGAAAATGAAATTTTAAAATAGATTTTACATTTTACTCTAAAACTCCCAACTCCACCGCCACCCATCCATCCTTATTGATACTGAATTAGTTAACCACTTAACCTTTCTCATCACCGTTAACCTTTCTCATTGGCGAACAACGAAAACCACCTAGTGACCACCACAACCACAGCTCCATGAACGGCGACAACCTCAAGCCCACGAACGACGAACGGTGCTTCAGTTCTTCAATCCTCAGCAGCTCCACGACCATTAGTCCATCGCCAATTCAGCAAGGTAAGTTGTGACCTGATTTGAGTGATTTCAACCCCTGATTTAGCTCATTTGTTTTGTTGGTTCTGAACTTCTAAGGGCCATAGGACATACCCATGTTTTTTTTTTTTTTAAAAAAAATTTGTGGGAGTATGGTTGCAGTGATCATGCGAAATGTGTTATTTGTTATGATGTTGTGTCTTGTGTGGATATGAAAAAAGTAAAAAGTTGTTGCAACTTGCGAGAGAGTTGTTGCATAGAAGATGTTTGATAAAAAAACAATAAGAGTTGTAATTGTGTTATGGGTTTAAGGTTTAGTGCAATTTGAAGGCAGAAAAGAAGTAGAAATCTATTTTTAATTAAAAGTGATGAACTGATGATTACATCTATTTTAAAGGATTTTTCGTTGTTATGAATGTTGAATCCACACTGTATAATTCTAAATTTTTAGTAACTAATTTCACTGAATCCTGTTGGTTCTTGGAAGAGAAGTTCAAAGTAAAAGATTGAAAGTTTGCAACAAAGGAGATGGCAAAAATGCTACTTTTTGCTCTCTGTATTTCATTCATAAAACATAATCATATATGCAAGCTTTTAACACTGTTTTACCTACTGCAATATAATAAGCAATTACAAATCAACTTTAGCAAAAAACATGCACCTAACCAAGTCTAAGTCTCAACTAAACAAGACACAAAATCTTCATTTGATTGGCTAAATATCTGCTCCACAACCACTGCAGACTTAACAAAGTAAATATAAGCTGTAACTTTGGCTCCAAAACATATTTGAATATCCACCTGAAAGGTTGTCCCATTTCCAACAGATTATCACCTACATCATCACTCCTCCTTGATAAGCTTGCTGGAAACACCAAGTCTAAATCTCAAACTCTCAAACTTGGTTTTAGGTAGACCCTTGGTCATTATATCAGCAAGTTGATCTTCACCCCTACAATGGATTAGTTTTACTTCAGCATTGCTTTCGGCTTCCCTCACAGCATGAAACTTGATCTTGATGTGCTTTGTCCTGCCGTGTAGGATTGGATTCTTTGCCATAGCCATTGCTAATTGATTGTCACAAAATATTATAGTAGGTTCTTCTTGAACCTGCCTCAAGTCCAGCATAATTTTCCTTAACCAAATAGCTTGGTTAACTGCAGCAGCAGCAGAAATATATTATGCTTCTATCGTGGACTGTGATGTGGTGTCTTGCTTCTTGGAATGTCAGCATACGACCCCTGAGTTCAAGAAGAATGCATAACCTGATGTACTCCTCATGTCATCAATGCATCCAGCCCAATCACTATCAAAGTAGCCAATAAGCTGAAACTTTTTAGCTTTCTTAAACCATATTCCAAGCTCAGCACTCCCTTTAACATACCTCAGTACTCTCTTGGCTGCCTTAAGATGGATCTCACTTGGATTGGACATGAACCTAGAAAGAACACTGGCTGCAAACATTAAATCTAGTCTGGTGGCAATCAAGTACAGAAGGCAGCCTATGATGCTTCTGTACATTATTTCATCAACTTTTTCAGCCCCATCATCCTTACTCAATTTTAAATTCGCAGCCAATGGAGTGTCTACTGGTTTGCATTTGTCCATGTTGTACTTATGTAGAATTTGAGTTGCATACCTCTTTTGATTGACAAATATCCCATGGTGACTTTGGTGGATTTCCATCCCAAGAAAGTAGGACATCTCCCCTAGATCAATCATCTCAAATTCCTTATGCATGGCTGATTTGAAATCATTAAGTTGATTTGAACTGCTCCCCACAATGAGTAGGTCATCAACATAAAGTGAAATTATGGTGCACTCATTTTCCAGCCTCCTAACATATAATGTGTGCTCATTAGCACTCCTTGCATAACCCAAACTCATCAAATACTCATTGATTCTGTTGTACTAGGCTCTTGTAGCCTGTTTCAAGCCATTTAAGGCCTTTCTCAACAAATACACCTTATGCTCTTGCCCTTACACTTCATATCCCTCCGGTTGCTCCACAAAAATTTCCTCATTGAGCCAACCATTTAGGAATGCTGACTTGACATCTAATTGGTAGATTCTCCACTCAAATTGGGCTGCCAAGGCAAGAAGAATTCTTATAGTATCATGCCTAGCCACCGGTGCAAAGGTATCTGAAAAATCCACACCATATTGTTGAGCAAAACCCTTAACAACTAGTCTTGCTTTATGTTTATACATTGAACCATCAGGCCTTAGCTTCCTTTTAAAAATCCATTTTGCTTGTATCACTCTCCTGGTTGTTGGTCTATCAACTAACTCCCATGTTCCATTCTTCTTAATCATGTTTATCTCCTCCTGCATTGCATTTCTTCAGATTTCGGATTTGGCAGCCTCCCTGAAGTTTGCAGGTTCAATCATGGCTGCATTACATCTCTCATAAACCTCAGTCAAGGACCTTGTTCCCTTGATTGGAAAATCATCATCCAAGTCTGCCTCTTCTGGAATGTCAAATCTGTCCACTAGAGCATCTGCAATCTGCTCTATTCTGTCCATTTTAGCTTCATTTTTCTCCCAGTTCCAGGTCCCTTTTTCATCCACCCTCACATCCCTTGTGATGTGTATCTTCTTGGCTACAGGATCATATACTCTATAGGCTTTGGACTGCTCACTGTATCCTATAAAAACTCCTGTCAAAGCCTTCTCATCAAGCTTACTTCTTTTAGTTGTTGGAATGAGAGCATAACACACACTCCCAAAGATCTTTAGGTTTCTAACTGAGGGCTTCATTCCATACCAAGCTTCATAGGGTGTTTGATTTGTCAAGGCCATAGTAGGGAGTCTATTAAGCAAATAGACCCCTGTATTTACAGCTTCTGCCCAAAATGATTTAGGCAGCCTCTTCTCAGCAACCATGCACCTTGCCATCTCCATTACAGTCATATTCTTCCTCTCACTAACTCTATTTTGCTGTGGAGTATAGGGACAACTAAACTAGTGAACAATTCCAGCCTCCCTACAGATTTTTTCAAATTCGTTGGAAGTATACTCACTCCCATTATCACTTCTAACATTCTTTATACTTAAACCTGATTGCTTTTCAACATGTACCTTAAACCTCTCAAACACCACTGCAACTCCACTCTTTAATTTCAAAAAGAACACCCAGCACGTCCGGGAATAATCATCAATGAAGAGGATAAAATATTTGCTTCCATTTAGGGATGGTGTTTGCATAGGTCCACACACATCCGTATGGATAAGTTGCAGCCTTTCACTAGCTCTCCAAGCCTTGTTTACAAGGAAGGGAAGTCTGCTCATCTTGCCAAGTTGACAAGTAGAACAAATGGTTTTGTTTTCACCAATTTCGGGTAGATCACATACCAACTCTTTGGTTTGAGTTTCCTTAAGGCTATGGTAGTTTAAGTGGCCTAATCCCTTATGCCATAAGTCAGTCTCATCTACACTCACAACATATGTTTCTATGTCAAGTTTGTTCAGCCTAATGTGAAAAAAATTTCCCATCATCCTAACCTTCAATAATTCATTCCCTTCACTGTCCAGGATTGTGCAAAACTGATCCTGGAAGTGCAGGGCATACTTCCTCTCCATCATTTGACCAGCACTTAAGAGATTATGACTTAAACTAGGCACATACAAGACATTGGGAATGAGTTTGATACCTGATTTTGTTTGCACAGCAACATCTCCTCTCCCTTTCACAGCTACAAATTCCCCATTTCCAACCTTAACCTTGGAATGGTAAGACTTGTCCAAATTCACAAAGTCTTCCAAGTTTGCTGTCATATGATTTGTGCAACCACTATCTATCAGCCAATCATCATTTTGAGCTTGAACAACACTACATGAGGCCACAAACAACTGCTCTGGATCTGAGTTTGGCTGTTGGTCCTCCACAATCTGAGCTTGCGGTGTTGACTGAGTTGGTTTGCTTTTGCATACCTTTTCAATATGACCATATTGCTTGCATGATCTACATTGAATATTAGGTCTAAACCAGCACCTCATTTCACTATGTCCCTTCTTCTTGCAGTGTGCACATGATGGAAACTCTTTTACTCCAGTCGGTTTGTTCTACTGGTTTCCCATTCTCTCCTTTCCCTTTTTTTTCTCTCGCAGGCCTCTTGCTTCCACCCTGGCCTGGTTTGCCTTTGAGTCCAGCCACCATTGCACCCTCACTAGAATCCTCTTGCCTCAACAATCTCCTTTGTTCTTGAGCTTGTAGGGCATACACCAAATCAGTAAGGGTGATTTGTGTCAAATCCTTAGAATCCTCAAGTGAGGATATCTTAGATTCAAACCTCTCGGGTAGGCTAACAAGGACCTTTTCAACTATCCTTTTATCTGTCATCTCTTCTCCTATCAATCTGATTTTGTTCACCACATTCATCAACCTATCTACATACTCTTTTACGGTTTCAGACTCCAGCATTTTCAGCATCTCAAATTGCCTCCTTAAGTTTAGCACCTGCATGCTCTTTGTTGTATCACTACCACTGAACTCTTCTTTGAGTTTATCCCATGCTTCCTTGGCTGATTCATATGCCATGATTCTAGTGAACACTTGCTCAGTCACTGCTACATGGATATGGGACAATGCTCTAGGTGATTTGGTGGCTTCTTCATCGTGTAATCTAACCTGGTTCAAGGTGGGGTTTGGCCCTAGTACAGGTGGTTGTCTATTCTCTTCAACATACTGCCATAATCCTTGTCCTCTCAAGAACGTTTTCATTTTGACAGCCTAAATGTGATATTGATCCCCATTGAAGGTTGGAAGAGATAGAGAAGTTGAGGGTTGTGCCATTGAGTCAGTTTGAGTGGAACTTGAAACTGATTTCTGCGTAATAGGGGTTGAGAAAATGGAGAAGATGAGATGAGGTTATCAGGCTTTTAAGATCAATATTGCTCTGATACCATTTGTTGGTTCTTGGAAGAGAAGTTCAAAGTAAAAGAATGAAAGTTTGCAACAAAGGAGACGGCAAAAATGCTACTTTTTGCTCTCTGTATTTCATTCATAAAACATAATCATATATGCAAGCTTTTAACACTGTTTTACCTACTGCAATATAATAAGCAATTACAGATCAACTTTAGCAAAAAACATGTTCCTAACCAAGTCTAAGTCTCAACTAAACAAGACACAAAATCTTCATTTGATTGGCTAAATATCTGCTCCACAACCACAGCAGACTTAACAAAGTAAATATAAGCTGTAACTTTGGCTCCAAAACATATTTGAATATCCACCCAAATGTTGTCCCATTTCCAGCAGATTATCACCTACATCATCAAATCCGACCCATTTTTTGAAATCCACATAGATGAATCAATGAATGAATACGATAGTTATATGAATAGGCCTCATGAAATCAATTATTGGCAAGGAACTATACTAGGGATCAACACTTTTAAGTAAAACTCACACTTGAAGTCAAGCAGATGATAAGGATTTTATTTCACATTGTGATGAGATTTTGAATATTTCAATTAACTAGTAATGTTTTTGGTGTGTGAATTCTCTTTATGAATCTGTCCAAGATTCATAAGATCATGATTAGCCAACTAATCGTATTATAAAATAAAATAACAGGATTACGGCAAATTGAATTGTTGAAGAAAGATCAATTAACCTCCAGATGATAGAGACAATATGAATTGTAGATGTTTTCAATTATAATTATATCTTTTCCATCATTATTTATGATTTTATGTAACTTTTTTGTCCAATACTTTGTGTAGAGTTTCCATCTTAGGATTGGAAAGTTATCTAACTCATCTTGATGATTGAAGGATATTCCAATATGTTAGAGTCCCACATCGACTAGGCATGCTCAAGCCTATTGGGTTATAAGAGGGGGTAATCCTCCCATTCAACAAGGCCTTATTGGGTGAGGAGTCAAGCCCACCTCAAATTCTAACATGGTATCAGAGCCCAGGTTCAGTTGAGTTGAGCGCTTGACCAGCGGGTGAGGAGTTAGAGCCAGCAACTACCTCCAATAATAGGCATGACCCAACATATGGGCTTGACCGTGAGGGGGAGTGTTGGAGTCCCACATCGACTAGGCACGCTCAAGCCTATTGGGTTATAAGAGGGGGTAATCCTCCCATTCAACAAGACCTTATTGGGTGAGGAGTTAGACTTACCTCAAATTCTAACATGGTATCAGAGCCCAGGTTTAGTTGAGCTGAGCGTTTGACCAGCGGGTGAGGAGTTAGAGCCAGCAACTACCTCCAATAACGACATGACCCAACATATAGGCTTGACCGTGAGGGGGAGTGTCAGAGTCCCACATCGACTAGGCACGCTCAAGCCTATTGGGTTATAAGAGGGAGTAATCCTCCCATTCAACAAGGCCTTATTAGGTGAGGAGTCATACCCACTTCAAATTCTAACACAATATATGAGGTATATTGTCATTGATGATTAAATGGTTTGTTTTGTGTGCAATTGTGAAATATCAACAATTTTGTATGCTGGTTTGATTAATTAGTTTTGTATGCTGGTTTAATTAGTTTAACCTGAATTGTTGATAATTATTTCATATTATTATAATGTTGAAATTTTGATCATTATTTCTTATTATTATAATGCTGAATTGTTGATCATTATTTTGCTTTTGCTCCTTATTTAGTAGTAGGTTAAAGAAGTCTTGAGATCTGAATTTTGAAGTCAAGGGCGTTTTTACTTTTAAGATGGCTGAATTTGAGAGATTCAATTGCAATTTGCAAATGTTTTCACTTGTTATGCCAATGTTTTTATTAATGAGTGATGTATAATTGAATACTTTATCTTTTTATTTCATATTATGGATTCATCATTTGAAAATAGATAATTTAATGTGTTTTTCACACAAAGAATACAACAACAATACCCAAAAAAAAAAAAAATACAGCAAGAAATTATATATATAATAATATATATCTGAATTTTGGGACTTAAATGTAAAAAATACAGAATTTAGGGTTGAATTGTAAAACCGGTTTAAAACCAATTAACCGGATAACCGAACCGTATATTCGGTTCGGTTTAACTTCGATTTTTGCATATAACCGGCCCGGTTTCAGTTTAGCTTTTTACTTCAACCGAATAATCGGTTCGGTTTACCCAATCTGGTTCGGTTAATCGGATTATCCCACCCCTATGGGCTTGGGTAAGGTCCATCATGGTTTGTATTGTTAGACAATTGATAATTTTTTTAAGGAATTTCAAACGTCATCTTCTTGTATTACAAATAAAACTTTTCATTGTAATACAAATATTAATAAAAATTTATGTATTTTGCATCAAAGATTGGGTCACAGTGCCTCAATTCTTCAACCTCAGTGTCCAGTTTGTTCTCTTGCAAAACAATCTCGTACTACTTTTCCAAATAGCACAACCACTACTACTCATCCATTTGCCTAATTTTCTGGATGATGATTTATCAGTCTCTCCTCATTTCATCATGCTTCTTGTCATTTACACCAATACACAACCAACAGACTCTGGTCCTTCACCAATTACTGTTAATCCTCATTTTGATACAATTCCAACAAAATCTTCTGAGTCTAGAGAACCCTTACCTACATCTCCTACAAGGTCCCTTGGTATGCCTCTAAAGCCAGTTCCTGAGAGACGGTCCTCTTGTCCTACTCGACCACCTATATGTAGGGGTGTTCAAAAGTGGTTAACCGCTTTTCTAAACCGAACCGATTTGGAGGGAAAACCAGTTTTTCGGTTAACCAGTTTTTCCTTTTTTTTTAATAAAACTTATTTTTTTTTTAATTTTTTCATAAATTAAATTGTTAATATAAACAATACGTATCCAAATAAAAATTAAACGTTCATACATATCCATTGATCACTACTAATAATACATTAAAAATTGATACAAATAAAAGTCCGAAATGAAATTATTTTCTAATTTAATATATAATTTTTATTTTTATTTTTATTTAATATATATATTTGAAAAACCGGTTCAAAAAACCGGTTTCGATTAACCGTTTTTTATTTTTTCCTGAACCAATAACCAAACCCGAAATTCGGTATTTTTTATTTTTCGAACCGTAATCGAACCGTTTTTCGGTTTGGTTCAGTTTTTGCATTTTATTGAACACCCTTACCTGTATGGACAGTAGATTATGTTTGTCCAACTATTCCGCATCCTTCAGGTAGCCTTTATCCTACATCCAATTATGTCAATTGTGATCGTCTTTCTCTGCCCACAGGATTTGTATGAGCCAGATATCTGTTGACAGAGAACCTTCCAATTACTCTGAAGCTATCCAGCAATCTCATTGGCGTCAAGCTATGGCTGACGAACTCAATGCACTTGCACAAAATCATACATGGGATATAATGCCTCATCTTGCTCACCGAAAACCAATTGGATGCAAGTGGGTGTACAAGATCAAATATTATGCTAATGGTTCCATTGAATGCTACAAAGCCCACTTGGTTGCTAAGGGTTTCACACAACATGAAGGGTTTGATTATTAGGAGACATTTTCTCCTGTTGCCAAGCATGTCACTATTCAAACTCTACTTTTTGTTGCTTCCGCTCAAGACTAGTCTTTACACCATATGGATGTTCATAATGCCTTTTTACATGAAGATCTTCATGAGGAGATTTACATGGATTTACCTCCAGGGATTCGCAAACATAGGGAGAATACGGTATGTCGTCTACGAAAATCTTTATATGGCCTGAAACAAGCATCTCGCCAATGGAATGCGAAATTCATAAAGGCACTCACAAGCATAGGTTTTGTTCAGTCCAAGCATGATTATGCCCTTTTCTGCTGGCATCGAGGTAAATCCTTCATTGCTCTCATCATTTATGTCGATGAGATCCTAATTACAAGAAATTATGAAGGGGCCATTGGGACTTTAAAAGAGCATCTCAATAGACATTTTCATATCAAAGACTTAGGAGAGCCAAAATATTTTCTAGGAATTGAAATTGTAAGGTCTCCGACAGGAATATCTCTTAGTCAACGAAAATATGTTCTAGAACTTATATCAGATTCTGGATTGTCGGGATGCAAGCCAAGTGTCATTCCTGTGGAACAGACACTACAACAATATACACATATAGCTACGAAAAGAAAAACTATAGCAAATACATATTTGCAGCTATAAAAGTCAATATTTATAGCTAATTGAAATAATTTTAGTGATAAGAATTTCTCCCTCGAAGCTAATATTCATCTATTGCTTTAACTTATTGAAATTGTGGCAATAGCTATTCATTTAGCTACAATGTATTAGCTATGGTAAAATATTATAGCTAATTAATGTATTTAGCTATAAAGATTTTACTTACATGGCATATAGTATCATTATTAGCTAGAGTTTAACTATATAGCTATTATTTGTGCATTACCTATAAAATATTGAAATTTGCAGCTAATTAAGGTATTTAGCTATACAAATTTTACTTTCATGATAATAACAATATTATAGTATTATTATCAGCTATTAGTTTAAATATATAGCTAGTATGTGTGTATTAGCTAAAAATTATTTGAATTTGTAGTAAATAAAGAATGTGAAAATTAATTTGCTACAATCCTTATAGTATGTAGCTATAAGTATTCTAATTTATTTTTATTACTTATGAAATAAATAGTTATAGTCAAACATAATGTTAATCACACCGCTAAGGTCATAGTAAATTGGAACCTTAAACAAATAGCTAACTTAAAAAAACTCTTTAGCGAGCTAAGGGTGTGGGCTTTTGTAAAATAAAATTTTATTTTAAAGGATCTATGAGGTTTTTGTCTTTCTTATGATAATTTAAAACTAATACTTTATGAATTATAGATGATTTTAAGTATGAGATATGAGATATTATAAAAATTGGTAATGTTACAAATTTGTATATATGGACTTGTATGTATGTTTTAGATGATGATGATGATGATAGAGTTAATAATACTATTAATATTTAAGAATGACAACATTTGTTTATTGTTAATTATATATAGAAAATGCAAGAAAAAATAAAAAACAAATTAAATCATATAAAATACTATTAAAATTATAGGAGATATGACATAAACTAAATCATATAAAATACTATAAAATTACCTTCTTAAAAACTTTTTCATTGTTTATGTGTTTGGTTTAATACTTTGATAAATTTTTTAATACAATGGTACAAGACTATTGTAAAAGAATAAAGTAAGAAGAAGAAATTAAGAATGGTGGAGTCACAAATGTCAGCGACCAGAGATGGCAATAGCAACAATTGGAACATCGACCGTTTATTTAATACCTATTTAAATTGAGGCTGGTAATAATGACATTGAAGCATTCATATTTTGTGAAAAAATTAGTTGATAACATTTTAAATTACTAGGATGACAGATTTTATGAGCAGACAATTATTTGGTTGATAATGACTTTATTAATGTTTTATTTTTTATATTATAATTTTTCTTATAACGTCATATTATCTATTTAATATAAAAATGTTGCTATAAATCTGTAATTATTATTAAATTCATTAATTATAGCAATATTTTTTACAATTAATTTTAATTGAAGCAATAAATTATAAATTCTTAATATATATTATTTGTTTCATTGTAAATAATTATAATATTTAGCTACAAATTATATATATAAAAAAATTATGTCCTATTTAGTAATTTTTAAAAATGATAAAATTGTAATTAAGTTGAAAAAAGTAAGAGTGTGTTTGAGATTACTATAGCTTAAAAATAATCAATTAAGTTTTAAGCTACAACAATAAAAATATTTGGTAATCAACTTTTAAAACTGATCAAGTTTGATGATGATTATGAAATAATCTGATTTATAAAAAGATTACAACAAGCTATTTGGCCACAAAAGGCGACAAAACATTTGGTCGCCTTTTGTGGCCAAATGGCTTGTTAGAATCTGGTGAAACCACCAGATTCCGATAGATCAGCTCATGCCAGTTCTTAGAGGACTAGCTGTGATGCCGATGTGTCTTGACAGCAATTGCTTGATTTTGACAGTTGGTTGTCGGCCACCCCTATTTTCTTCTGATTTCTTTTAAATAAATTTTAATTCAAATAAATTATTTTAGTATATTTTGCAATATTTATTAAATATATACTAAAATATATTTTATGATTATACATATATTTTATTGAGTAAAATATGTCATTTTAAGGGCTAGTTTGGGATTATTGTAGCTATAAGTTTAATCAGTTTATACCAAACTTTAAAAATAAATAGAAATGTGTTTGGTAAATTTAATTTTTGAAATTGTCGTGAGTTTCAAAAGCTATATACAATATATGTGTTTAGTAAATTAGATTTTCATATGTATAATAACCAAAAAGTATATATTCATTCTTAGACACATTTATAACTATAAATAGTATTTGGATAAATATTTTAAAAAATCTATTTAATTCATTTTATATATAAAGATTTTTATATAATAATTTATAGAAATAAAACTTAAAAAATTTGGTCTGCACAATGGTAATCTCCATTGACACCGACGATCAGCTTTCGGCGACCATTGAAGGGCACGTCCAGCAACACAGTTGGTGTTGCCAAGATTGGAATCTGCCAATCAATGTAAGCCTAATGGTTTTGCTAGAAGTTGATGCGGCGTTTGAGCGCAAGTGGCTATTGAATATATTTCCTCTACCTGCACTCAAACATCGACTCCGACAGTGATTGTTATATTGCAATCCAATTTTTATAATGTAAAAAAAAAAAATGATTAAATTAATTTATTGGTTTAATTTGGTTTTTAATAAGATTACTCTATAATTTGATATCTTACATACGACTTTATTTGTCATTCTTATTTTTCAAAATGAGTTTTAAAAATAATCTTATCTTCAAAAGCTACAAAAGATTGCTTTTCAAATTCTTCTATCAATTTGATTATTTTATAAATCCCGTGGGTACCCGTGAAAATAAAAATAAATAAATAAATTACCCTAAATCCCTAATTCCTAATATTCTTTTTTCCACCTCTCTTCTCCTCATTATCTTCTTTCTCACACATGTCACACCCATTTTGTTTCACCATCTTTCTGTCTTCATTTCTCTGTCAATCTACCTTCTGGTTCCGTGTAATGCAACTTTAATTTATTTATTTTTCTTGTCCTTGGGTCGTGGTAGTGGTGATTTTTTATTTCGTTGAATTAGGGTTTTCAAATTTGAGGATTTTGGTTAATTGCGGGATTAGGGGCTAATGACAACGACGATGTGGCGGTTGATGATGCAGTCGGCGATGGAGGTGAGTGTAATAGCGGTGGTAAAGGTTTTGGCTCCCTTTCGTGCTCGATTTGCCTTGATTTGATCACAGATAATGGGGATCGGTCGTGGGCGAAGCTTCAATGTGGTCATCAATTTCATTTCGGTGAGTTTAAGGTCGTATTTTGAGATTTTGAATTGTGTTAATTTGATGGGTTGGATTTTATTTGATGAGATCTAGGGTTGTTTTTGATAATTTCATGATCTGGGTATGTTATTTATTTTTATTTTTTTATGGATTCCCTTTCTGTTTTTGTTAATGGTTAGTTTTATCATGATATTTGCCAAAATCTGAACAGTTGTAGAAGAAGCTGGTGGCCCAGATTGTGTCTTTTTCATCTGTCTAATTTTATCTCCCCTGTGGCCATCATTTTTCAAGTGGTTGCGGCAATCTCTCTAATCCTCGGAATCATACATTGTGTTTTCAGTTCTTAGAGTTGTACTAAAAGATAAAAAGGCTGTTAAAGTTTGTGTTGTCTTATGGGAGTTTCGTTTGTTTAGAAGAATCTGTTGTCATGTTGAATATGGACTATGGAGCTACCACAATTTTAAGAAGTGTAGTGACATCAAATAAATGGAATAAGTAAACTTTATCTGCTAGTGTAGTCCAATTAGAACTTGCATAAAAGATAGGCTCTTGCAAATGTCAAAATTAATTTTGCTAACTCCTACTAACTCTTCTATACCAAAATTAATTTATGCAAACATGACTTAAGAAATGGAAACTTTGGCATGTACAAAATGAGAATTTACATCAGGGGACTTGTTTAGGGTTCTAAAAGGAAAATGTGGTATAGTCTAAATTCAATAATCTTAGAGAAGACCACTCTAGCTTCTAGAGAGTGGATACATTTCTTTGGAGAACTTGGGATTGAAGGACTCCATTTAGGAATGTGTTATACCTTGGATATTTTGCATCTTTACTATGAAACCTTACTTCTATGTTGTTCACAGTTAGTCTTTTGGAAATATTTGCTAGGTGTTTTGGTAATATACCATATGTTTGACAGATTGCTGGTCTTACTATGTTTATATGTTGTGTTCTTTGTTTATTTTTTTAATGTTTTTATTGCTGAAAATCCTTATTTTTTAACTTTTGGCATATTTTCTGATTATATGCTTAATTCTCTTCTTTCTGCAACGTGTTTAGTATGGATGGAGACTTCGCATCCATGGTTGAACTTGTGAAGCTTCGCAAGAAGTATGGCTTTTTGTTAGTCTTAGATGTGTATCATCATTAAACATAATTATTATGCAATTTGCATTCCACTTTTATTCTCTGCACTCAATCAAATAGTCAAACTAAATATTCGTTTTTATTATTAATTTAAATAATTCTTGTTTAGTATTGATACGAAGCACATTTATCTTATTACTCTCTCAGTGCATACACAGTCACACACTTGAGTAATAGCAAGATTGAAGAAGAGCTCAAGGCGAAGATGCCTTTACTAGACAAAAAATACACCATGGAACCCGAGGAAGTCAGTCATGAACTACTACTTTACAGTAGACTCTCATCATCACCTGTTGAGATTCCTAAAATCAACATCGTCTTATTGGAACCTTCCAAGAAAGGGTGGTGCTGGAATGAGCTTAAGATTAGAGGGATGCTCGAGTGGGGTAAGAGGAAGAAAGTTCAGTTCCTGAGAAATGATGAAATGGTGAAATTAATTAGATGGTGACAATCTGACTCAAGATCCTGTTTGTGCTATGCAGTTCAAGCTACTCAAGGAAGCCATGGCCAAAATGGAAAGGTTACTACGTGCCTGCAGCTTGTTGATTTCCTTATAATAAATTGATGTTGAATAATACTAACATATCTGTGTTTTGTTTGGAAATCTACAGTAACATGCATGTGCTCTCATTAAAGAAGCAAGAGGATGATGTGGTTGTTATACATACAAATGAAACAGCAGTGGTGGTGGTCTCATTTGGGTTGTTGGGGTGGTGGTCTCGTTTTGGCTGTTGGGAATAAGAGAAGTTTTGGTGTTGGTAGTAATGACATTGAAGCATTCATATTTTGTAAAAAAATTAGTTAACATTTTAAATTACTAGGACGAAGGATTTTATGAATAGAAAATTATTTCGTCGAAAATAACTTTATTAATGTTTTATTTTTTATGTTAGAATTTTTTTATGATGTCATATTATCTATTTAATATACAAAAAATTGCTATAAATTTTTTTAATTATTATTAAATTTGTTAATTATAGAAATATTTGTCACAATTAATTTTAATCAAAACAATAAATTATAAATTCTTGATATAAATTATTTGTTCTATAGCAAATAATTATAATATTTAGTTACAAATCAAAAGTATTCATAACAAGTAATTTTAGTATTTAGCTATTAAATCACTATGTCTATAGCAATATCTTTTTATATATAGATATGATTCCTATGTCCATAGCAAATAATTTAATATTTAGCTACGAATTCACTATATTTGTGACAAATGATCTTTTTATTTAGTTACGAATTTAGTGGTAACGTAGCCAAAATATTAATATATTTGTCATGAATATTATTTTTGTAGCAAGAATTTTCAAGTTTTAGTTATAAATTTATATTTGTGTAGCTAAAATGCGAACATAACTATACTAACTATTCCTCAAGGCTATGAAGGCAAGACTTTTGCTACGAGCTTATTATTATTATGGCAAAAACATTTAAGTTTTTAGTTACATATTAATTTCATCCATAGCAAAAAATATAAATTGTTAGTTACATAAGCAAAAAGTTACATGGCTAACTTTTAGCTGCGCCACTTCTAGCTACGATAAGCTACAAAACATTGCATTTGTAGCTAAACCATTTAGCTATGCGAATTCATAGTTTTAGCTACAATGAACGCCATGGTTAGAAATGCATAATGTTGTAGTGAGAACACCAAACTTACTTCTCCAGAGAATGATAAAATGATATCATTACCAGAAGAAGGTCCACTTCTCGAAGATACTTCATACTACCAAAGACTTGTGGGACATTTGATCTATCTTATAATGACACGACCAAATATAAGCCATGTAGCGCACATTCTCAGCTAGTTCATGCACGAGCCAAAGCAGTCTCACATGGATGCAGCAATGAAGGTACTTAAATACTTGAAGGGTTGTCCTAGCCTAGGACTCCTTTTACCTCAGGATGAGAATCTAGACATCACGATATACTGTGATTCAGATTAGGGCATATGTCCAATGATAAGGCAATCACCATTGGTTTTTGTATAAAACTTGGAGGAGCCCTCATATCATGGAAGACAAAGAAACAATCGACAGTATCACTGTCATCCGCAGAGGCTGAGTATAGAGCTATGGCCAAAATTACTTGATCCTTGGGCTATTAAAAGATTTTGAGGTGCAAGTAAGTAAGCGTGTTCACTTATACTGTGATAACAAAGCTACCAATAACATTGCAACGAATCCGATGTTCCATGAGAGAACTAAACACATAGAGATTGAATGTCACTTCATTAGAGGAAAAATTCAGGAAGGGATAATTACAACCATGCACATTCGCACTTCAAAGCAACCAGCAGATATCTTTAGAAAACCGTTATACAGTAGACAATATTCATATCTACTTCACAAGCTTGGGGTCTATGACATATATAAACCACAAGCTTGAGGGGGAGTGATGAAATATGGAATGCTTGGATTATGACTTAATCTCATACAATCCATTTCATCAATCATGGCTTAAATTATGCAATCAATCATCCCTGATTTCATATCAATCATCCGTGATTTCCTGTAGTTACATGAATGTATTACCATTTCTATTGTTACACTTTTTGTATAAGTTCAGCAATGTACAAGTGAAGTAAACATCTCAATACAATATACAAAAAATGTGTCTGCATCTCTTTTCTTTCTTTTTGGCATTCTCTGGCAGCTTATCTCTGCTTCTCTTGCCTTCTCCTTCAGACTCTGACACAAACCATACTCAAAATGACTATGGTATATAGTTTGTTTTATCCTTCCAATGGACATATTCCTTATTGTGACACGTTTCTTAGTCGCAGCAAAGCGATTTGTAAGGTGAAGAAAAAATATAATTGACATTTCAATTATAATCTTTAATATAAATGGGATAAGAAAGATGGATTAATATGTTTAGGTGGTTAAGGTAAAGATTATTATGTATAAATATGTCAAAGAAATGTTTTTCTCATCTTGGAGTTTCATGATTAATTTGGTTAATTTCCTTGTTGCCTTGTCTAAGAGTTCAAGTAGACCAGAAGCTCAAGGGCCAGTCAGGGGAGGCTCTTTCTCTTTTTAACAACTAGAACAACAAACCGCTCTCAAAAACTCTCCTTGCCTTCTGGCTCACCGATTTCATAATCCCAATTCACTCAGTTGACTCATGAAATCCTAAAATGTCGTCCTCTAACAGAACCAAAACCCCCCAGGAGAAAAGAATGTGATCAATAATGGAAAATACTAAAATGTCTTCCTCTAATAAAAACCACAGCCCCCTAGAGGAAAAGAAAAGTGATCAATAATGGAAAAGAAATTGAAGGTGAAGGTGGGAGGGTGTGGGTTTCGCTTGTTTATAAAGGGTGGTGAGTGCAAAGAAAGTTTTATATATAGTTTGAAAATTCCATTGAAGATTCTGAGAAGTAGGAAGATGTTCTGGACAACTTGTTGCAGTAACTAGTACTTTGAGGAAGGCACAGGCCGTCAAGGAGAAGGTTACGGATTCAGATGATTTGAAAGCAAATTGAGATGGTTTTATGAATAACATTCGTTTTCTTTTTTAAAGGAATTATTGTTGTTTCTATAAAGGATTTTGATTTATTTTTTTTCCATGGGAATCTGCAGAAATCAAATTTCTTGGTTTTTGGTTTTACTAAAAAGATGAGAACTACAAGTTTTTGTGTTTTTAACTGGTCACTTCAATAATAAATGAATAATGATTTTTGAGTTGAGAATCAATTGTTATTTAGTTATAAATGACTCAATTGTTTGATTTTGGATCTTGGTGTTTCAATACTTACGTCATTAATCTAATATAGCAATGCTTGTATCAGTATAACCAGCGGCAATATGATTGTCATTCTTGAAAAAAGAGAAGGTGCACATTTTATCAGCTATAATGGCACACCAAAATCTAAACCTGGACATTTGTCATAACAACAAAAACTCTATACCCTTTACTAAGTTTTTGCTCTTTCAGGGGTGCTGCTTGGCACAGCCACAGATAGTGGTAAAAGAAGCTTAAGTTGAGTTCTACCTTTAACTTGTTTGAAATCCATTGCAAGGAGAAGGGAAAAAATGTTTCTTAGGGTCATTTTACAAGATTTTAAGTAACAAGATGGTAAAGATTATATGCCTTAATTATAATTAATTGACTTGTGAATTGTTTGACATGTGGATTCTACGAGCTTTCCCCTTTTAGGACATGAAGAACCAGTCAATATGTCTTGTTCCTCTGTCAAATTAGAAGACCAGGGACGGCTCAGGTGCCAAAACTCCTTTAATTTCTGGTCTTCAACACTGTACCTTTTTGTCTGCTTAAAATGGTATGATGGTTCGTTTTTGACCACTTTTTATTAATGTTTTAGAGCCCAGACAGGAGGCAGCCAAAGGAATTTTAAGTTGATCAAAAGTTTGTGTCTCTGGGACGTGTTTTTTGACATTCTGGAGCCAATATTTAATAAAATCAAAAAAAATTATTTCCATTGGCTGGATTCTACGAGCTTTCCCCTTTTAGGACATGAAGAACCAGTCAATATGTCTTGTTCCTCTATCAAATTAGAAGACCAGGGACGGCTCAGGTGCCAAAACTCCTTTAATTTCTGGTCTTCAACACTGTACCTTTTTGTCTGCTTAAAATGGTATGATGGTTCGTTTTTAACCACTTTTTATTAATGTTTTAGAGCCCAGACAGGAGGCAGCCAAAGGAATTTTAAGTTGATCAAAAGTGTGTCTCTGGGACGTGTTTTTTGACATTCTGGAGCCAATATTTAATAAAATCAAAAAAAATTATTTCCATTGATCAAAATGTTACTCTTTCATCACATGTACATGGCATTTACCTCTTGAGAATTTGACAAAATCAACTGACATATACAAGTATAAAACAAAAATGATACTAAAAATAACAAGAAACTTCTCTTCCACGTAATTTTATCGTCAAGAATATCTGCTGAAGCCTTTGGTAACTCATATTTTACAGGTCTTTATCTTCGTCATAGTGGAAAGGTAGCGGTACTGACTTGAAAGCACGGTACTTTCCAACATTGTTCAAATGCTCATTCTCCAACCTGATCAATTACAGAAGAGTTTAATCAAATAAATAAAAGAAATGAAATATAGAATTAATGAACTCTCTGCTTCAGGGCTCCTTAATTCACCTGAAGAAATTCCATATGCCCCTACGAATGATTTCAAGGCAGGCAACAGTTGCAATCAAGGTGTTTCTATGCATGAAAGTGAAGTCAAACTTAATCACAGTCTGCATCCATGCGAATCTCAGAAGAACGTTCAATATCTGCAATTTGATGAACATATGTAAGTGGGTTAGGAATAGACTATCAGAATTGATTTCAAAACTGTATTTCTTGTGTTCTTACTACTTACCATGGCAATGAAATATACACTCTTTTTAGATACAAGGAGCTTGTCTCTCAACCAACGGTTCTTTGAATGGCGGTTAAGAAGCCCCCAGTCGAAAACAAGGTCCCAATATGTACCAAAGATTGCTGCAAGAACTGAGAAAGTCCAGGCCAATACTTCCCAACCCTTTCCCATGTTAAGACTCCAAGCAGTCCTCATGCAAACCGCTACAATTGTCAGGAAGTATTTGATGCCATTGTATCCTTGCATTGGATCTTTCTCCTCGAAAAGGCGTCGAAGACACTGAAAATGAAACGGCTACCTTCTTAATTGGTTGATCAAGTTTAATAGAGCAAAATAAACTGAAAGCAAAGATTAAGTTGTGTACCTGGAGGAGGCGAGACATGTATGGAATCACAGCGATGATGAAGTTAAAAGTGTTGAATACAGTGCTTTTTTTGCAGTAGTTCGTGCGGTGTTTAATGTCTCCCCATCCATAGTAGCAAATGTAGAACTCCAAACTTCTTAGGGCTTGCACCTGAAACAATTCAATGACAGAAACGTTTAATTATTAATTTGGACTTTTTTATGGTTGACACTTACACATTGCATAATTCATTTCACAAACCTGGCTAGTAAACTGATCTGCCAAGAAGAAATCTGGGAGTGTGACCTGCAGGGGAAAGAATTATAAAATAAGTAATCCTGTCCCTTATAGTTAAATTTTTTGATCTTCATTACTAAGTCTTACAACTATTACTTTACCTTGTAGAGAGGAGCAGCAATACAGTGGAACAAACATACTAAGAAGAAGAAGCGACTTGAGCGATATAAGATATTGAATGGAAACAACAATGCAACAAGCAGAACCTGCACACACACAAAATAAATAAATAAACAATGATATATAGTTGAGTGTATAAAAATTTATGTAAGTTGAATGAGCAGAAGAGTAAAGAGAAAGTTCAATTATGTTTACCAAAACCAAGATCAAAGGCAGAGATTCTGTCAATCCATTGTAATCTTTTGTTTGGGGGTCTATCTCCATATCAAGGTTGCCAATCACAGTGAGTAGCGCGAGTACCGATATACCAAAACCCACAAGTAGAACTTGTCGATAACCCAACTCTGTTCCTTCCTTGAAACCAAATATGAAGGAATAGTTGACTCGGTACCGCCTCCAGTAATATATATTGGCAGCATACATGAGCATGTGCAGGACAATATACGCAAACAAGCTGCAAAACAATTTGTTTGATAACTTGTCAAACGTGTAAATTATTTAACCCAATTACTTGAATATCTGCTTAATTAATGACGAAGACAACTCTGAAAGGCCAAATTATCTTGGTTATTACCTGTAAAGAGGAAACATGGTCTCCATGTACTGTTTCTGTCCTTCCTTGTGCAGAATATCGTGGGTACGTACGATAAATATAACGGCTATTATGAGAGCAGCTGTGCAACCAGCGAAAAAACCTGAAAAATTACCCTTAAGAGTGTGAATGATGGGTGACAGAACTCCATAGGCATTTAATGTTTATGTAGTTGAGTGGGTTTAATGGAGTTGAAATAAGAATTTTACCCATATAGAATGTTGTTCCGTGTCTTTCTTTCTTGGCTTTTGGTCTTAAGATGTTCATGCCTTTACTTCGGTTTGAATTTGAGAAATGCTTGATGAATGTAGCTTCCACTCTCTCTATAAGCTTGGAAACCTGTAATAGCACATCTCAGATTTTACTTCCATATATATAAGGAATTAAAGGAGTGGCTCCTGATAATTAATTGAGCAAATACATGCTTCTCTGTAAAAGAAACTTAATTTTTAATTTGTTACTAAACGCTCACCTCCTCAGAGCTGCCAAGGTAGGAATTATCCACCATCTTCATGTAAGATTTTGATGCATGTCTTAAAGTGATCTGCAAAAATTGAGGAAGTAGTTTGATTAATTTAAGTCCATCATCACTAAATTTGGAAGCATAAATGGGTTTTTGAGAGAGGGGATATACCTTATCGTATTTCTTCATGATCTTAGAAAACGCCAGGGTATTTAAAAAGCTGTTTCATACATAAATAGAAGGATCAGATACCATTATTAAATATTTATATAAAAACTAAAACTGAAGACGCGATGAAGCGACAGTCATTAGTTTACCAGTAACTCTTTAGAAGACGCAGCTTTTGGTGAAATTCAACAAAAGCCTGCTTAAGTTGGTCTTCAACTTTTCTTAGATTTTCTCTGTTGAATTTAATTTCTGTCTGGTGAGGAACCCCGAGGACAGTCTTGATGGTGGAACGAGGAGTTTCTTTTGGGTTGTTTATTTGCACCTTCTGGAGTATATCCAATGGAGCCGGTCTAGGTCTAGGTGCCTTCACCTCAACAGGTTTCTTCTTCTCTTCATGAACCCTCTTCTTCATAGTATTCTTCTCTTTAATCTCATCTTTATCATCATTTGATTCATCTGACTGCCCATGGCTGCTCTCCCCGGTCTCTTCAATCACATCCATGTGGGCTTGTCTTCCTGTAAACACAAGAATTAATAATATAATCCAAACATAAAACTTGTTTACTATTAGAAAATTATTAAACTTACCGCTTGCTCTAGCTCCAGCTGGAGTAGAAATGGACAGTTCAGCGGTAGAAGCTGCAATATCCGAAGCCAAGCGAGTCATCTCCACCGTCCGGTCGAAATAAGAAGCTGGCGGATTCTCCACTTTTATTCTGAAAGCAATCAAAGCATCCATTTGCTTAGTCAAAATTTCGGCCTCCTTCAGCACCTCTTGCACCTTCGACTTATAAAACTTGTCCACCTTATTAAACTCATCGTCAAGCCTTCTAAAATACACCAATTCATATTCTCCTCCTTCATCCGCAGACATAAGAAACGTGGTTTCATAACTACGATCCCCATTCTTGCTCACCGAATTCACCAAAATGGGTTGGCTTTCAATATCCGATGCAGAGGATGGGCTCACAGGACCATGTCTTTGCAACTGCGTTAGGCCACTGAAAGCTCTGTATAGAGATAACTTTCGTTTTAGCCCACTTGGGGTCGCTGGTGGCCTAGTACTTTGCTTAAAACGTTGGACTTCTTTCAAAAGGGCTTTGAGGTAATCGTAATCCATGTATGCCTCTTGCCATTCCGGCACCATCTGCGACGAGAACTCTTTTCCAAACTTCATTTTCGCCTGGTTTTGCCAGAACTAGAACTGAAGCAATAAGTAATATTTCTATATAGCTTAAGTGAGTGAACGTAATAATCAATAAAAGAGTAGTTGAGCAACCCTTGGTGATATGCAATTAGCTTGATTTAGCAATTCTTGTCTTCTTAGGCTGCTATTGATGTAAACAACAAGGAAAGAGAAAATATTGATGAGACAACTATCGATGTTTTAATGTATATATATATAGGCAAAAGAGAGAGAACCTTTCTTCCTTCTTGTTAAAGGAAATTTCATAACAAGTGATTTTTTTTTATTTTCCATGGTTGAAAATTCGCCTATAAGCTTCAATTTTTGAAAGCGGCCGCCATTGATGGCCGAATTATTCTTAATTTAGAGTGGGCCTAGTAGGAGAGAAAGACGACATAGAGCCACGTAAGAGTTGTTTAGGTTCCCCCCTTTTTCTATATTTTACGTGCATGCACAAGACAATCTCCACTATTAAGTGTAATTGTTTATAGTCTATACCACCACACGGTTATGTGTAAGTTTTTTAATTCATGGATATATACATATAAAGATAATAATATTATTTTGGTAACAATATGTTAAATAAATTAATTATATATAAAGCAAGAATAATATATACATTAATTGAGTTGTTTCATCATGTACCTTAGAGCATATATATATTTCCTTTTATACAATATATGTTTGAATAAACGGATTTCATATAAGAAAGATGAAAGGAGACNGAAAGACAAAACATGTAATGAATACAGATATAACTAGACGCTGTATAATCTACGATAATTCAAGGTTACAAGATACCTTCTTACATAAACCGTATAGATTTCAAGTTGCCAAGAGATGCTGGAATTGGACCTGAGAGTTGATTTTTTGTAGAGATTGATTCATTTTGTTAATTTTTGCAACTCAGTTGGAATGGATCCAGTGATGCTATTGCTGTATGCCTCCCTGCTAGTAAAGTGTTAAGAGTTAAGTCATTGAGTTAAGTGCATGAAGTAGTTATGGAGGATGTTCTATCACAGAATAGTTAGACAAATTGAAGAAAAGAATGATCTTACAGAAATTCAAGATTAGTCAAATTTTCAAGCTCAACGGAAAGAGGTCCCTACACTCCAGTATTGCCAAGATCTCTTCTGTTGATGCTTGATTTTGACACTAACGACTTACACGTGCAAAGTGCTAAGTGGGCTTAGCAGTTACACGTGATATGAAAATATGTAGCGAGAGAATAAATAAAAAATGATTTTTAAAATGGTTCGGATGCTCAAAAGCGAATCCTACATCCATTGTAGTTGTATTAATAGATGGTTACAGTCAGGTCGCGTGCAGCGAATTGAATTACAATCTAAAAAGAATATAGGGAGAGAAAGAGAGAATGTATGCTGTTTAAGACTAAAGATGAGCCAATCCCGTAAATGAGAAAGGAGTCCTCTATTTATAGTTGGAGGATTCAAGGTAATAATCATGAGTCTGCAGTCTGGTAGGTATGGTACAATTCCTAACTCGCTTCCCATTGGTTGTCTGCAAGAGAGAAATCCTTAAATCATGTAGGGCTTGGGCAGGTGGATGATTCCTAGCCACTCGCTAGCCTGACATTCACCTGCTACACTGACGAGAACCATACCTCTTCTGTCATTGCGTGATATGGCAGCGTCTAGATGGTACAAAGCCTCCCTGAATTTTGATTGGCCCTTGTTGACGAGAGTCCACGTCAGCCTTGACTTTTTAGGCATAATAGAAGCCCCCGAGTTTTTAAGGTTTAAGGATTAAACCTTGAGAACTTCATGATTAGGTCGCGATTTGACTTGTCCCGAATGACTCTTGATCAAGCTGATTGAGCCGTAAGGACGTCTCAACATAGGTCTCTATGAATAGCACAAGCGACCTGAGGTGGCCTTCTCCCACAGGTTCAACGACTTGGGTTAGACCCTACTCAGTGCCATATCGACATGCTTTGAATCTCATCCGCAGCTTGCGACCTAAGAATACTTATCACATATTTACCAAAAGCAAGGAATACATCGTCTCTAAACCGATACATAGCAAAGAGTGTTTTACTCGAACGACCTCTTCAGATGTTATCCATTGCGCTTGACAGCTAGTCTGGTCAATAAAATAATCTTTATTTTGACAGACGTGTCTATTGCGTAATAAGTGCCAGCCATGCGCATTAAATGTAAGTCATGCTGAAACGACATTCTCTTTCAGAGCATTAAATGCGGATGAGGGCGCATTTAATGTGGAGGAGGTAACCGCGCCGACGCTTGGTTGCTCCAATGGAGGGAAGCGTCGATTGATATTCACGAAGTGTGGAGGTTACTTTTTATCGCGGATTAAAGACACGTGGTCGCAATCAATGGCGAGAAACGTATCCCACCCAAGCGTCGGTTGCCTAGGGAAACCAATCTTCGTTTTCCCCCTATAAAACCCTGGGCTCACCTCAAGTTTTGTCACATAACTCATATTTTCAGAGAAAAAACAAAACTCTCTCGAAATCAGTTTGCCCTTCTTCCAGTTGACGCGCAATCTCTATTACGACAGGAAGTTCATTCCTAGTAGCCAAGAGGTAAGGAAGATTTCTCCTTCGTTTTCTTCTATTATTTTGTTAATTACTTGACTTTTGCGATAATGGTAGGTATGAACTGTCTGGCAATCTTTTATGGCACGTATTTCTGGACAGTAGTGAGAAGAGAGCTTTTTTCTTCATAAAGAGTGAGAACTTGGGGCACGAATCCTTGGGGATTCATTCCCAAGGGTTTTTAGGGTTTTTCTAGGGGTTAAGGAAGGTACATTAGGGTTTCTTTTTCTTTTCCATGTTATCATATGGAACATTGTACAAAGACTGAGTTATCTCTGCATGTCGCCCTTTTTTCAGACTTTAGGAGCAATGGATACCTCAACGACCAGAGCAGCCGAGGGGACGACCTCACAGGCGTTGGGCGCCCCAGCAAGCCCCATGCAAGAGACCTTATCAGTGGCCACCCAGGGCGAGATACAGAAAGCAGTAGACCAATACGCGTTTCACGTGGATGTCTACCAACATAGGACATATATAGCTTGAAAACCTTCAAAGGGAATGGCTACGATCTTTAAGGCGATCTTTAAATATGGGGCGTTGATACCTTTTCACCTCTTCATTAGATCGATCCGCGACTACTTCGAGGTCGCGCTATTACAATTGACGCCTAATGCATATATGATAGCTATTGCTATGTATATCGCATGTGGTGAAAATGGCCTTGGGGAGCTAGCAATGCTGGAGCTCGCATACACTTACTATCTGAAGAAGAGTAAGGATAAAGACTCGTTTTTACCTCTCGAAGCGATCTACAATTGAGGGAGGAATATTTTGTTACCGCAGTAACATCGGGGCTTATGAGACCAAATTTTTCTTTTTTGAGTATGATGGTGTTTGCCAGTTCAGGGAGCCAAGTAGGTTTTCCTTTCCTTTAATTTTTGAACTGTTCCTTTTTCTTCAGCTCTTGTTTTTAACGAACTTTTATCTCTTTGCAGGAAATAAGACGACCAGATTGACAGCTCTGACAAATTTTAACCAAATTATGACATTCAGTCATCTACTCGAGCAGAGTCACGAGGTGAGACTGCTTGTGACTATTGCTAACCTAAGAAAGTATGGTTTTTTCAATCCGGAAGCATCTCTAGAACCCTTGGTCCGTAAGTATCCTCACTAATAATCTCTTTCTTTTGTCTGTGGTGACCTTTTAGCTAATATGCTTTCATGGTGTGCAACGACTATGCCACCCAAGGTTCCAAGGCCAACGACGAGGACTAAGGGGTTCGTATTTTCTCGGGTCGCTCTGACTGAGCCAGCCAGGACGATCCCTAGCGATATCCCCACAGGAAGGATACAGATTGACGCGCAAACACCCACAGAACAACATGGGGAAGCTTTTTGCCCTGTGGCTGTTCGCGTCGCTAAGTAGAAAATCAAGAAAAGGAAGCAGCTGTTAGTTGAGGAGGAATTGGAGTTTGAGCCAGAGGGCTTAGGGGTGCAACTAGGGGGATCACAACCTCACCAGGCTTTCCACTTGAGGGTGGCCCTGAGGAACACTCAAGGCACCTTTGCGTCCCCCAAGAGCTCACGCAGAGGAGTGGGGGAGGTTGCAGTTACCCAAAGGAGAGCGGGCAAATAGCAGGTCGATGAGATGCCAGTTCCTTCGGGGTCAGACATGTAATTTCCCACTTGAGGTACGTACTTAAGATTGTCTGTATTACTTAAAGGATTCACTGTTTCAGCTTCAATTGAGTTTGTTTGTTGTCATGGTTGGTTGGTTAGTCTTTGATTTAAATGGTATGTTGTATTGGTTAAGTGTTTGCCTTGGTTTTGGTTGAAATTTGGTGAAGTTTGGAAATCCAATCTTCGCAGCAGCGATGAGGAGCTGCACTCACGGGTAGGCTCTGCCGTGTTTTGCCGGGGCGACAGATTATGCTTCGCTGCGGCGAAGAGCCTAACAAAAAGTTTCTTGAGTTTTCTAGAGAATTCTTCTTTTGGGGCACAATGACCTTTTTACCCCTAATTAGCAGGAAAAGTGGGGAGTAAAATGTAAGGAAATTTAGTAGAGATTGTGTTTAGATGGGGGTGTATTTGTAAAGAATCAAAGGATATAGATGAAATTTCTAAGGAAGGGCAAGGGCAAAATGGGAAATGATGCTTATAATATGAGCTAAAAAAGGTTAAGTGTAGAGAAACCCTTTAGTCCATCCATTTCCACCGCCTCTTCCATTGCCTAATTTCTCTCAATTTCTCCATCCAATCTTCCAAGATTTCTAAGGAGTTTAGAGAGCTTTTGGGGAATTTTTGGTAGAGATTTCATCTAAAGCATCCTAAGGTAAGGATTCTTGCTTTAGATGCGAGTTTGCTTATAGTTATATTGAAGTATTATTTGGTTATTATTGTTCTTGTTGTTGTTTTGAGTTGTAGAGAGAAGACAAGACAACAAAGGAAAGGAAAAGTGCTAGAGAAGCCACTTTTTCACAAGGTAAGTAAATCCAACCAAGTTGAGATTTGAATAAGCTTTTGAGTAGAGATTTAGAGATTGAGTAGAGATGTATGCTTGTATAAGTATGTTATGTTATTGAGAAGTGAGTTGAGATGAATATGTGTTTTGTGGTTGTTGAATACACTTATTATGAGAAGTGTTTTTGATGTGTGATGAGAGATGAAAATTGAGTTGAAGTTTGAGGAGTTTGTATGAATATTTTTTGGGAGTGTTTTTCTTGGCAGGAATTATGATTATATGAGGGAGTTTTTCTCCCATTTTGGATGATTAAAGAGAAGAGTGGAGTTATAGATAAGTAGAGCTTTGGTATGCATATGAGTTGTTTGATGAAATGCCTAAGTGAGAAACTGCCCTGTCACAGCCGTAACTTTCTAAGTGATTTTTGGTCATTTTACGGATTGAACTGGGCTGAGATCAAAACATAGAAGTTATAGCCTTGTCTCTAAGCTTTAAAACGAGACCAAAACCGTAGCAATCTGAGGTGTATAACACAAGTTATGCCCTTTTTAGTGTGACCTGTGCAGAATGACTGTTTTAATGCAATCTTGTATTTGGCATTTCATAAGTGCAGTAGTGAGCATGAGTTATTCATACGCATTTTTATGCACTTAAGAAGTAGCTTGCGACATAGTAGAGAATTTGAGTATAAGCTACTTTAAGAGCTAAGAGAAAGAGCAAATGAGCACTAGAGAGCTAAGAGAAAAAAGAATATAGTAAGTTGTGCGATGGGGAATCCGTGAGTAATGGGTAGAGTATTCCCCCATGTACGCCGCACTGAAAGAGCGGCATGAGTATGAGAAAGAGAAGTGGTATAGCCCGTGAGAGTACATGCGGATGAGGGCTATACCTGAGTACCCGAGAGAGAGAGATTATACACTCACATGGCCAAGGGTTCCGAATCCATGCATAACCGAGTCTGATCGGCTAGAACGAGTAGAGGTCACGTAGAGTGGGAGCGAGTCTCGACCTTGCCCCTGGTAAGATGGAGCTGTGACTTACTAAAGAGTTATTAGAAAAGAGTTCTAAGAAAGAGAAATAGATAGAAGTACCAAAGAGAAATTGAATGGGAAGTTGTAAGGAAAGAATTAGAGAGAGAGAGAGAGTTACGGGGATAGATGAGTAGATGATTTACTTACTGAGCATTGTTTTAGTGCTCACCCTGTTATTTCCCATGTTTGTAGGATCTAGGTGAGAATGCGGTCGGATGGACGTCGACACACGAGGGGAAGCGGTTACACTGTCCACCATGTTTTTGATATCTTTTGTACATGTTACAAATTTTGTATAAAGAATGTATATGTTTAATAAAAAGAAAAAATTTGGGCCCAACTCTTTACACTATTTTATATGTATTTTATTTTGTATTATACGAGTACTTGAGTAGAAAGTGGCTGTTACAAGACACGCCTGTGCTGGATTCCATAGGGCAACTCCCAGAGCATCTGCAGCTAGTGGTGTATGCCCTACTGGAGTGCCAACTGGCTACAGCCTTTGAGGAGTTTGTGGCTTCCCGACCCGCGGACCTGGTGGCCACTACGCTTCAATTGCAAAGTCGGGTAAAACAACTCGTTCCTGCTTGGGATTTTCTAATTTTTATGATTCTCGAGAAAATGGAAGTTAACTCTTATTTCTTTTCTTATGCAATCCTTGCTCACCTTGTATATGGCCCAATAGAAGATCGATCTTGACTTTGTTTGAGGGTTCCACGAGCTGAGGGAAGAGAATACCAAGCTAAAACAGGACTTCGCAACTCTGGACGCAAAGGCGAAGGCAATCCATATTCAGGCGAACCAATATTTGGTAAAGAGAAATTCTGCCCTTTGCACAGTGGACTTCCAGAAGGCCAAGCTCGAGAAGAGAGATGAGGAGAACAAAGAGCTCCAAAGAATAATGGCCAAACTCACCAAAGAGTGTGGTGGGAAAGAGAATGAGCTAAAAGTAAACTCTGAGTGTGCCATGAAAGCGGAGGAAGACATAACGCGACTGTGGGAAAATTCTAAGAAGTGGAAGAGAGCTTTGGAATTGACCTCGAGTTATCCCAATGGTGGGTTGCTTCATTAACTGATCAGATGAAGCGGCAAAATCTTGAACTCGAGAGGAAGGCCGCTGACTGGGCAATATAGGCCATCTACAGCTTGTGACCAAGGAATCCGGGGATAAACTTCTCCGACCTCCCGAATGAATATCAGGACATCCTTGCTTCCATGGCCCAGGCTGATGATGCCGAGGAGGAAGAGGGACAAGAGCCTTCTCTAGAGGATGACCAGCAGGAGGCATACGTCCCCGAGGACCCAACAGCTGATCGGATGGTCAGCGACCATCTGGGGGATACAGAGGTCTCGTTGGTAGAGCCTGGAGCGGGGACCAATGATCGCTTTTTTGCACAACTTTTCTTTTGACTTTTCCTTTTTTTTTTTTTTGGCTACCCACTGTACTTATTCGCGTCACACACACACACACACACACATATATATATATATATAATATATATATATATATATATAAATATATAGTATTTTCGGTCATTTTTTATATGCCTTTCTTATAATTCGAACACTTCACAAGACTAATGTTACATATCTGATTAGGAAACTTGTAAAATATCATAACGAACAAGATCATACAAGACACAAATATTTGTTCAAGATAAAGTACAACAATCTTATTCATAAAGGTTACAAGGAAAACTTTACAAGTAAAAGAAATGGAAAATTAAGAGCGAGTTTGGAATTACTGGTAATAGGGGCAAAGATGTTCAACATTCCAAGCTCGCAGTACTTTGGAATCGTTAAGCCTTTTGAGTGATACGTTCCAGGTCGTATTACCTTGGTGCTTTGGTATGGACCTTTCTAGTTAGGTCTTAGTATCCCTACACTCGGTTCCCTTGTACCGAGAAGGACTTCTTTCAAAACCAGATCGCCGACCTGAAAGTCTCTTCTCCTAACTTTAGAGTCGAAGAACCGTTTTGCACGTTGCTGGTAGGATGCTATCCTTAATCGAGCCTTATCGCAGTGTTCTTCAACTAGGTCCAGATTGGCACGTAAAAGTGTTTCATTGTCTGTTTCATTGAATAGGTCTCTCTGGAGTGAACCAGTCCCTACTTCCATTGGGATCATAGCCTTGCAGCCATATGCTAGCAAGAAGGGCGTTTCTAAAGTTGAGGTTCTCGAAGTTGTTTTTTTTTTTGCTCATAGAACTTCTAGGAGGTCATCGACCCAATTGCCCTTGGCAGCGCCAAGCTTGGCCTTCAGTGTGTGCTTGATGGTTTGGTTGACAGCTTCAACTTGACCATTGGCTTGTGATCTTGCAACTAAGGCAAACTTTTTATGGATCCCCAACTCATCGCAAAACTGTTTGAATTCCTCATTGTCGAATTGCTTCCCATTATCAGAGATGAGTGTATTAGGAATCCCGTAGTAGCACACTATATTCTTGAAGATGAAGTCTTTGAGCTTCTTGGTAGTGATTGAGGCCAAGGACTCAGCCTCAACTCATTTGATGAAGTAATCTACCGTAACCATAACATACTTGACGCCTCCCTTTTTGGTTGGCATGGGCCCAATAAGGTCAATTCCCCACATAGAGAATGGCCAAGGGCTAGTCATTGTTGTCAACTGATGGGAAGGAGCTCGCGGATGTTCGCGAACAGTTGGCACTTGTCACACTTTTTCACAAAATTGAAAGTGTCTTCTCAAAGTAGAAGCCAATAATACCCTTGGCGGACAATTTTATTGGCGGGGGATCGTGCGACGGTGTGATTACCATAGATCCCTTCATGTATCTCCCTTATAATATAGTCTGCTTCTTCGTCGGTTACACATCGGAGGAGAGAGGCGCTAAATCCTTGCTTATATAATTGATCTCCGACGAGCGTGTAATCAGCAGCTCTGGTGCATAGGATTTTTGCCTCAGTCTTGTCACTGGACAGAGTCCCATCTCAGAGATACTGAATGATTAGAGTCATTTAGGAGTTTGATTCTGTTGTAGCTATGGACTATTTGGGTAAGCTGATACTAAGAATTTCTATGTACCAAACTGGAATACTTTCTAGCACATCTGAGTCTAGCAATGAGGCTATTCTTGCCAAGGCGTCCGCGACAAAGTTACTGTATCTTGGGATTTGCTTGATCGTGAAATGCTTGAAAGGCTCGAGTGCGGCCTTAACTTTCTTTAGATAGCTGATCATGTTCTCTTCCTTGACTTAATATTCTCCCAAGATCTGATTAACAACTAGCTGGGAATCACTGTGAATACTGATCGCATTCGATCCCATTTCTTTCGCTAATCATAGGCCAGCATATTCGGCTTCATTGTTCATAGCTTGGAACCCAAATCGAAGAATTCCATGAATGCGAGTCCCTTCGGGACTGAGGAGGAGGAGATTGTCCTGACTCTTTTCTTGTTCGAGGAACCATCGACATAGAGGCTCCAAGTCGATAAGTTCTGAACGTTTACCTGGATGACTTTGCTGGCTTGCTGCTCGGATTCCCGATTTGGCTGATACGAGAATTCCAAAATGAAATTGGCAACAGCCTGCTCTTTGATGGTCACTTTTGGTCTGTAATAAGATCGAACTGACTCAATTCCATTGCCCCATTTAAGTAACTTACCTAAAGCTTCCGGCTTCTGAAGAACTTGCTTGAGCAGGTAGTTGGTCAGCATATGGACTGTGTGGGCATGGAAATAGGGTCACAGCTTCCTAGAGGCGATAAGTAGGGCATAAGCTAATCGCTCAATTTCTGGATACCATATCTCGGCGTCCAACAGTCGCTTGCTCGCGTAATACACTAGTCATTGAACTCTGCCCTCTTCCTAAATGAGAGATGCGCTTACAATATGCTGAGAGACGGACATGTACAAGAATAAAATTTCCTTGGGAAGAGGCTTGGATAGGAGAGGTGGCTTTCCGAGATGTTCTTTTAAACTCTAAAAAGTCTACTCGCACTCTAGAGTCCACTCAAACTTCTTGTTGGCCCTAAGTATATTAAAAAATGATAAGCAACAATATGTTGCTCTCGATATGCAACAATTGAGAGCCGCTATTCTTCCATTTAGGCTCTAAACCTGTTTTCGATTGGTCGGACTTTTCATATCAAGGAGAGCTTGGATTTTCTCGGAGTTGATTTCGATTCTCCTCTGGTTAACCATATACCCCAGGAACTTTCCTGAGGATACTCTGAATTAACATTTAAGAGGATTGAGCTTCATCCTGTACCTTTAGAGTACATCGAACATCTCAATAAGATGCGCTATGTGATCTGAAGCAACATGTAACTTGACCAGCATGTCATCAACATAAACATCTATCGACTTTTTGATCTGCTCGGAAAACATACAGTTAACTAGCTGCTAGTAAGTTTCCCCAGCATTTTTTAGGCTGAAGGGCATGACCTTGTAACAGTACAGTCCCTGATCTGTAATGAATGAGGTATACTCTTCGTTTGGCGCATACATTGGGATCTGATTATATCCTGAGTAGGCATCCATAAAGCTCAATAGCTCATGCTCAGAGGTGGCATTAACGAGCTGGTCGATCCTTGGCAAGGGAAAATTGTCATTCGGACAAACTTTGTTGAGGTTGGTGAAGTCAACGCAGGTTCGCCACTTGCCATTGGGCTTCTTTACCAAGACCGAATTGGCAACCCAGCTTGGGTAAAGTGCTTCTTAAATAGACCTGATCAAAAGGAGCTTATCTACCTCAGTTTTCAAGATAGTATAGCGCTTAGGGTCCATGACTCTTATCTTCTGGCGAACTGTCCTGACTGTACTGTCAATGTTGAGTGCATGACATATGACATTCGAGCTAATCCCAATCATGTCAACATGAGTCTATGCAAAAACATCAACATTCTCTCTGAGGAACCTTGTCAGGCTTTTGGCGAGTTGGGGGTTGAGATTACTTTCGATTCTCAATACTAGGGTCGGCTCATTTTGATCGATTGACACTTCAGATAGGTCCTCAACTGGCCTATTATGAGGGCACTCCTGGATGCGAGGATCCATGTTGTCCTCTACAAGGCTAGGCTATGGCTCGATTATGCTGATCGCCATAGCCTGCTTGGTGATGCCTATTGGCCTTCCCTTTCCCTTTCCCTTGCATGTCATCTACACTGCTCCTATGTAACAGTCACGAGATTCGTGTTGAGATCATTTTACTTCCCCAATCCTTGTCGGGGTGGGAAACTTCATTTTCAGATGGTAGATGGAGGTGACTGCCTAGAAATTTCGCAATAAAGGTCATCCCAGAATGCCATTGAAGGCGGACGGACAGTCTACCACCAAAAACTCTATCATTTTGGTCATTTCGTTGGTCTCACCTAGCGTTGTAAAACCCATCCCTAGTCGGGTATTTCCTCAGTATCCCTTGGCCATTGAGAACCTAGAAAATGCACGCCTAGGAAAGAAGTTTATTTTAAAATCCTATTTAAAGAATAAACTTGTAGTTTAAAACATATATATAGACACTTTTATAAAATTTACTAGCAATTTGATTTCCTTTATTAACACAAACAATATATATTCCATTATAACGTGGACATAGTTACTACATTATGAGATATAAACATAATTACTACACTAAATACTAGCAAAACCATTCAAAAGTCATAATTAAAACATCCCTTCATGATCATAGCGTCCCTCGGAATCCTCTCCCAGCTTCATGCCTTAATCCTTACCTGCAAAACATTTTAAAACATTTCGTGGGGTGAGCGCTAATCGCTCAGTAAGGAATATGGCCATTTATAAACTATTAAGGTTCATTATACATCATTTTACAAGTATATTACTTAGGACCTTACCTACCTACAAAATATGACCTTCATTCTTTAACATAACAAGTTCATAAAACATATCATACACTTTGGACTTTTCTCATAAACATAAGTCATAACATAATCATACATAATATAACATAGAACATATATGACTTATGAAATATTCATGTACATGGCATGCTTATTTCTTTTGTCTTTATACTTGATGGTTTCATTAGTCTTTGTTATCCGATCGGATTCATTTAAACCATTACCTTGTTCTTGGTCGTCACCTCAAAGGACTCATGGTTTCCATAAGAATTCCATTCCTCTGATCTTGGTTTATACCTCAAGAGACTCATGGAATTCATTCTTTAACATTTCATAAATTTTTCATAAGACAACTAAATAAGCTATATGCATTACCATTATGAATGCAAACATATGGACTAACATATTCCATGCTCAATCATACTATATTCTCCTACTAAACTTCTTAACTTAATTCATTCAATTTCTCATACAATACAAAGAATTTCAGTAGTAAGATTATTCAGGGGTTTATTAGAATTAGAAACAAATGGGAATTTCCATTAAGAAGGTGGATGCCATACAGTTCGTTACTTTCAAGCAATTTTTCCATTATCTTCTAATTCGAATTTATTTTTGGCTAAAACATAAACGTTTTAGGTCTGTTTCTCAACTTTTTAACACTTCAAGAATCAACTCAATCGGACTTCTATAACTTCAGTTATGACTGATTCAGTGAAGCATGTACAGTATAAGTCTTAAAACAGCCAAATCCGAATTCTATTCATTTTAACCATGTCCCCTTCATTTGCACATTCATATTATTTGCCATATCATTCTAAGTATAAAAGGCCATAAAAACCTCCCTTTTTACAGAACCAAAAAGTGCCAAAACATCGTCCAACTACAAATCTCTTAATTGGCATAATCATCCTCCATATGCACACATACACCAATCAACACACCCATTTAAACAATCCATAACCAAAACATAGCATCACACTCATATTAACATAAATAAATGTAAGTTTCATAAACCCTAGGTGTTATCAATTGTAGTCATAAGGGAGATTTTTTTTCCTTACCTTAGTATTCAAAGCACAAAGGTACTCCTCCTTGGCTCCAAAGTTTCACCTTTCTACCTTTAACCCTGAAATTGAAGTTCTTTAAGGGTGGATGGTGATCTCCTTTGAAAATCAACTTGAAATCCTAAGAAAATTTGAGAATAAAAGCTTAGATTAGTGGCTTTTATGGTGGATTTGAGAGATGAAGAAGAAGATGATATATTTGGGGGGTACAAGGCCGACTACTCTTTCTTAAAACCTTGTAAATATTCATTCAATTGTTACTCTAATGTGATTGATCAATAAAAGTTAGACATAATGGTCATTTGGCATAAATTTTCCATATAAGGACGTTTTGGTCATTTCTACCACAAGATAAAGATAAGCACTCATTTAATGCCATTTGACTTCTTTAAAATACTTAACAATTAAGCAATCCCATTAGGTAAATGACTAACTTACCCTTAGTGCATTTTTATGGATACTTATTCATATGAATTTGTATGAAAAGACCATTATACCTTTGGTTACTGTTTACGTTATTTAACCTCGAAATACATGTAAATTGACCATTTTACCCTTCCATTCAAGAAAAGAAAATTATTTGAAAAGGTAAATTTCATACCTTAGTGCATCGAAATAATAACGCGGGGTTTACAAACGTGATCTGGAGTGAGATCGTTCCCCTAAGAATCAAATAATCCCCAATAAAACCATAGAGAGGGATGGAGGCAGGCTTAAAGTCTGCCTCGTCCAATTGCATTTTTTCGAAAGCTCGCTGAAATAGGATATTCACGGCGCTTCAATTGTCCACCAACATTCTGTGGACTTTGCACCGACCTATTTCTGGCACGATGACAAATGCATCCTTATAGGGATGATGCAATCGCACTGCGTCTTTCTTCGAGAAGGTGATCTCCTCTTTCCTGTGAACCTTAGCAGGTCGCGACGCCGTGCTCATCACACTCAAGGGGTCATGATGAGCTTCCTGAGCTTGGGCACCTCAAGAGTTCCCCACGAGGTGTGATCCTCTAAATACGATCCCTACAAAGTAGAAACCCTTATGACCACGACACTTCTTCTCTTGTTCCTCTTAATCCTTTTCTTGAACAGGACTCAGACCATCAACATACTCTTTGAAGTGCCCTTGCTTGATGAGGTCTTCGATTGCTTGCTTGAGAGTCTAACACTCATCGGTGTGATGCCCATTATCCCGATGATAATAACAGTACTTCTTACTGTTTCTAGCTAATGGGGGATTCTTCATGGGCTCTAGCTCTCTGAGCAGGCTGGTCTCCTTTGACTTATCCAGAATAGCCGACACTAAGGCATTCAAATGAGTGTATTGATTATTGTCGTGATCGTGACGAGGAATTAGGGCATAAGATTTTTTGGGCTCAAATCGCTACTTCTTTCATTTTCGCTGATCATCATTAGCCAGTCTGCGATCAACCTTTTTACTATTCTCCCCCCAATCGGGAGCACTGGTCGAGGGACCACGGTTGTGGCAATTAAGAGCAGCCACGAAATTTTTTATTCAAAGATATTTTTCAGTGAGGTTGTAGAAGCGAGTGAGGGAAACATCGTCCTCGGATTGCAGTTCCTTCCACAAGTTAGTTTGTGGGTGAACCCCTGCGATAATGAGAGTCTGAACGAACTCTTCGGGAGTATGAGCCACTTTGTGGAGTTCCTTGTGAAATCTGTCTGTGTAAGATTGGAGGGATTCATTCCTCTCCTTCCGTATGTTGCTCAGATAGCTCAACGGCATCAATAACTTCCTGTTCACCTGGAAATGTCTTAGGAATGATGAGCTCATTTGTTGCAACGAGCTGATTGATCCCGCGGGAAGCGATCTGAACCAGCGCTTAGCATGGGTAGTCAAGGTTACTACTAAGCAGCGACATTTGGCCAAGTCAGAGTCTTGGTGGAGTTCCATGAGGTCGTTGAACTCATAAAGGTGATCCTGCAGATCTGAATTCCCATCGATTACCTGCATGTTGGGCATTTTGAATCTCGATGGGATAGGAGAAGCTAAAACTGCTGAAGAAAAGGGAAACGCCTCTGTGACCTTCCCACGCTCATTCTGCTGAGCCTTAAGTTGATCCAAAGCTCGATGTAGTTCCTCAATCTAAGGTAACGGAGTTGCCTGGAGATCACTTTCTGCAATATGGGTTCGACTCTCACGGTTGTGGTTGTGGTTGTGGTTGTGGTTGTGGTTGTGGTTGTGGTTGAGGAAAGACCGTAAATTGAGCTCTTCCTCAACTCAGTTGGAAGCTCCGACGAACCTTGACATATGTTGGTTGGGGTCATGTGAAGGCATTGAATGGGTTGGAGAGTTTTCTCGATCTCCGCGGTGGTCAAAATTGACCCACAGACGACAACGGTTTCCTGCATGATGATGGTCGAGGTCATCATTTCGACAATATTGGGAATCTCCCTACCTTGCAGTTTTGTGGGAGTGCCCATGCGACTTGGCGTGGGACGGATTATGCTGCGACATGTCGCTGAGTCGCAATGCCATGGGTATTCTACCCGTTGCACAACTGGTGTTTGTTGGTCTCTTGGAGCCCTTCGGTCTACTGATCGCCACTTGCTTTCCCTTACTTTTGTGTGTTGCAGTGCGCATGGTACGGACTTTTGCCATTTTTCGCGCTTTTGTGTGACCTACAGGAGTCTTTGGCGGTGGCACCACTTCATTGGACTCTAGTGGTACGACTCGATCCAAATAGTCTAACCTTTAGTCTTTGGCTAACCGTTTGGAGAGTATTATTGAACATTTTCAGGTAACTCATCACGGTTGGGTCGAGTCGTGAGCTTGAAGGAATATCTGCTATGATACTATGTTGGACTAGCGGCACTTCGAGAGAAGTGTCATCCTATACCCGGGGGATTTCCTCATTGTTAAGGTTGGTTCGCTCAATTTTGAAACCGCAAGCCATTTGCTGATGGGTAAGACCGATTGGTCAGAGGTTTCTGATGAAGAGTAGATACTAAATCAGTGCCCTTCTTCTAGCGTCAAACTATTGACACTTGATTTTGACACCAATGGCTCACACATGCAAAGTGCTAAGTGGGCTTAAAAGTTACACGTGATATGAAAATATGTAGCGAGATAATAAATAAAAAAATGATTTTTAAAGTAGTTTAGATGCTCAAAAGCTAATCTTACGTCCATTGTAGTTATATTAATAGATGGTTACAGTCAGGTCACGTGCAATGAGTTAAATTACAATCTAGAGAGAATATAGAGAGAGAAAGAGAGAATGTATGTTGTTTGAGACTAAAGATGAGCTAATCTCGTAAATGAGAGAGGAGCCCTCTATTTATAGTTGGAGGATTCAAGGTAATAATCATGAGTTTGCAGTCTAACTAGTGAGGTACAATTCCTAACCCGCTTCTCATTGGTTGTCTGTAAGAGAGACATCCTTAAATTGCGTAGGGCTTGGGCAGATGGACGATTCCTAGCCACTCGCAAGTCTGGCATTCACCTGCTGTACTAACAAGAACCATACCTTTTCCGTCATTGCGCGACGTGGCAGCGTCTAGACGGCACAAAGCCTCCTTGAATTTTGATTGGCCCTTGCTGACGAGAGTCCATATCAGCGCTGACTTTTTAGGCATAACACCTTCACTATGCATATTGATTCCTAATTTTCAAGTTAGAAAACGGTGTTTGTATGGATTAGTTCAATTACCAAATTGTATTCCTAAAGATAGTTCCTCAAAACCGGAACTGTGTGATCTTATATAAATTAAGTAAAGGTGGAAAATACATACAGCCTTGTGACTGCTGTCAAGGTCGCATGATTGATACGTGAAACCAGTCGCATGGATCAGCGGGATTTGGATCTCAGGATTCTAGATTATCTTTTGGGTCAACCAAGTGTTTTTCCAAGCAGAAAGACTGTCCACTTTTTCGCAAGCAAGCAGACAAGATAACAAACGCTTAAGATAATCATACTATTGAAGAGCTCAACAACAAATTTCACCATTTCACTATTAATATAATGATTTTTTTTTTTTTATCTATGATGGGGTGTTTAGATTAACTTATACGCGTCAAAATGGTTTGAACTCAAACAGTCAATAAAACGAAGAAACTTTCTTAACTGTTAAACCAATCTCTTTAAGTTATTAATATAATGAATTGAACTACCAAAAAACCTTCGTTTGAAAAAAGTAACTTATTTACTAATGGTATGTATAGGAGTAAAAGATAAGATATTGAACTTGGATACTGTTGTATAAATTAAATTATATAAGACAATAGTTTTAAGAAGAGTGTTACTATTCCATTTTCCAGCTAAAACTATTATAAAGACCGATTTTTTTAATTATCTTTTTTTTTTTTTTTTTACTTCTAATATAAGTAAAAAGGTAATATATTAATAGTTAAACGGTTAGAAAATACATTTAAGAAAATTTTATCGGAAGTTGATATTATTTTAAAAAATAAAAAATTGAATAATATACTTGCTTAGCCGAATGGATGTGTAAGTATATAAAGGTGTTATTCATCAATAGTGGCATCATTATCCATTGAAGTTTAATTTCAGGCCAATACACAGCTTAGAGTGTAATTTACATAAATCCATAGCGTTTACCTGCCAGAAGCTTTTCAAAGAGAAATAAAATGACTAGTTATGATAATTACGAGTACCTTCACCCAAAAAACCCTCATTCAATTTTTGTACAAGGGCGAAAGCAGCATCATTTTCTGTTCTCTACTGGCTATTAACAGATTTCTAAATTCTAACACCGTTAGCTTGTAGCAGAACACGACTGAGACAAGTATTCATCCTACATTACCAAAGCATCGACAACTACCAACCTATTACTAGTCCCCCCTTCGTCCCCGGCATTTGTCAACTCTACTGCATTATTTCAAGCAAAACACTTTTGTTACACTCGCACGAGTACGTGTCTGACACAACGAGCAGTTTATCCCAGCACAAGATTCAACCATCAGGAGCTTCAATAGTCTTCACAAATCGACCTTTCACTCGCTTCCTGGTATCAGCTCTTGCCTTCCTTGATTCGTACCGTATGTGCTTCTCGTATCTAGATATCAAATAATCTGGATAAAGTCTAAAGCAAAATCTTAAATAATGATAAGGAAAGAACCTACCTCCGTGTTTTCTTCTTCTCCTTGTAACGTTGCATCGCATTGCCTCTATTTTGTGCCAGCAGCTCCAGATCAGCTTTGGTTGCTGCAGCTGTCGTCACTCCATCATGTCTCACAAGAAAAGACTGTTCCATGAACTGGTTATCTTTAGAGCTACTAGAGTCCTTGGGTTTACCAAAAGCTGAACCTGATGATGGCTTTGCTATCGGCAGGTTGTTGCTCTCAGATGTTGCAGGCCCCTGACTGGCTGTTGGATTATTTGAGTTCTGGATTACAAAATATTAGTACAAGATGCCCTATTATTAGAAAGAGCCAAAGGCTGTCAACATTACACGCAAGATAGATGTAAATTACGTGAAAAAGCAAATTATCAGGTTTAATTAGCTCCATATTTAAGAGCTTTTCTACCAATAAAACTACCAGATCATATTCTGTCTATTTCATTTATGTCTAAATATTTGAATATGTAGGAAACGATCGTCCATCACTTGAACATGCAAGAAACAGTTATTCTGGGCATAAATAAGTTTTCTTATCCTATACAAATTTTTATCTGGCCATCCAAAAAAGGAACTTTGACCAGCCATTTTCTACTTCTTTACATAGTTTCAAAGCATGGAGTGTTAACAAACAGAAAGAATCGCTAGGTGGATTTTATATGTTATTTTGAAGCAGTCATGCCATTACTATTACGAATTCCATAATTTATAAAGGAGATTACTACGGTACCAGTGCTGCAGTTAAGACGATGCAGTGTATCTTCTACAAGTATTTTATGTACAGTATCACATAAATTTTTGTTTCTATTTTAGATACCTACAAAACCCCAAACTCTCTAGTTCGAGACAAGAGCACCCAGGCTATTTGAAATTTTGAATCCCTAACCTCTTGGTTAAACAAATGATCCCGTGGTAAGAGATCACGCAGCAGAAAACATACTTTTGAGATAAATAACATAGAAATAAAATCACGCTATACAAAGAGACACAATATATATGTGGTTCGGCATAACCCGCCTACATCCACAGATGAGATAAATTCACTATAATTTCATGAACACAATATATAAGAGTACACAACACTATAAATCCAATACATAAAACAAAGCGAAAACATCCTAGTTTCTAACCACGCTCAATTTAGTACCTAGAGTAAAAACAATCACAGTTTCTAAGACACTCTCCTCAAGGTGTTTAATAACCCTTACATCAAATACCCTGTGTTCTCACATTCTCTCATGACCTTGAATTAGTTCTCACCCCTATACTTATAGGTAGGATATGCGATATTCTAATTCCAATAGGATTCATATTTCAATTTCTAATTAGACTCCTAAATTATATTCCTATGTACAATTGTATTCTTTATTAAATAGTTTTCCTAAAGACGTACAATTTCACATGGGAACAAATAGGAAAACGAGTCACAATGTCCCAACACTAAGGGTTTGTTTGTTTTATTATTTTGGATACGATTTATAGGATTTTAAAAAAAGTTAGAGTAGGTTGTTATTACGAGGTGAGATTTGAAAATTAACAAAAATACCCCCCTAGGTTTGTTAATTTTCTAAATACCCCTGTAATAAAATATTAAAAATTAACAAAAACACCCCACCCACCCATTAAAACTGGCAACTGGCCACCACTGCCAGAGGATGGCTGGAGTCGCTGTATTGGCGCACGACCGGCTGGATCTAACCAATCATGCGCCGATATGGCCTTTTCCAGCCAAATCCACCGTGGATCTGGCCAAAAAAAGTCAGATCTACGACTAGATTTGATCGTTGACAGCCAGATTTGGCCGTGTTTGGTGGTCAACGATGACCAAACATATGGCTATCGTTGATGGTCAACGACGGCCATATCTTGGTCGTCGTTGACAACTAGCTACGGCTAGATCTTCAGCCGTAGATCTGGACTTTTCCAACCAGATCCACGGTAGATCTGACCAGAAAAGGCTAAATCAGCTCACTACCGACTAGATCCAGTTGGTAGTGGGCTATTATACCAGATTTCGATCTGGCAAATGTGGGAGGGTGAGGGTGTCAATTTCTAATTTTTTTTTTTTTTTTTTTTTTTGTTTAGTTAAATTAACAAACTTAGGGGTTTAAAAATATAAATAAAATAAAATAGGATTTTCAGAATAAGGAAACAAATGTATATTTGGAAAAAATAGGAATAGGATAGTGTAAAACAGGGAAACAAACGGACCTAAGCTGCTCAACCTAACTCTAAGGTCACAATACATACAATCAGAAATTTAATGAATGAACAATTACAATCAAACTGAAATACAGTCAAGACTTACATTAAAAGAAGCCATGTCTTCATGTCCATGGGACAATCATCTGGAACATATTTGCAAACTTCTGTACTAGCCAAAGTGTTTCTTTCATAAGTTCACCAAAGTTTTTTATCATAAATACTGCATCACTTCCACCATATGCAACTTCCAGCTGGTAGATTCTTCAGTGGCCCTCAAAGTCCTGAATGAAAATCCCATATCTGCATGGGAGTAGCAAGTGTGATTATATGGATTCCCATTAATCAACTACTGCTATTTCTCTCAACATAAAGTGAACTAATTAAAATCAGGGCAGTTGAACAAGGACAAAAGACCTAGCAAATGCATTTTCTAAGAAAGATTTGAGAACCCATGCTAATCGAAATAAAATTAGAAAGGTGTTAACTTGCTTTAATTTTAAAATGCCTTCTTAAGAACAAGGAGAAATAATCAGGGGCATGAGAAATAGCAGGCTCATCTTGTATATTCTAATTTAAATCACAAAATCTCTCACCCCACCATTACAATCCATAATAGATTAACATTCAAGTTAATAATTGACTGATGAAAATTGATAGCGGCGGCCTTGGGAAGGTAATTACCCAAAGAATGAAAGCCAAAAATTACCCCAGAATCAACATCATTAACATAACAACAAGGTTTAAGGCAAATCAACACATTGAGGAACGAAAGAAAACGCATAGAAGAACAAACTACATCAACTTCAGTTTCAACAATTGAAAACACGTCCGCATACACAGCACGCTTGCTTAAGATCTCTATTGAAGCTTGAAGCCAATCAAAACATATAATTGAGAGAACAAAGCAACATTAAAAATTTTTAAGAGTTCAAAAACAACACTGAGCCGACCCACCAGAATTTCCATCCACAACAATCCCTGTTAACACACGGTCACTCTCTTTGGCATCCATCTGTTCCTGCATCACAAGTAGAGAGCAAAGGCGTCTGTTGCTGCAACGATCTTGAACACAACTATTAACTTGGCCTCCGTCATTCCTTTCATTGGACACAAATTTCGCATCTCCTCCCACACAAACTCTTTACTACATCATTATAAAACACCAACTTCGTTCCCATTAAATCACTCTTTAACAACTGAACCAGTTGTTTATGTATCACTTGTTTAAGTTTTCCACAACTGGACTTTGCCTTTTCGACATACTATAATCTCTCCATTATAAAACATACCTTTATCATTTGGCACCATCGAATCTTGAACACTTACTCCTGATTTGTTGTCGTCCATCCACGAAGACTCAACCGGACTCCTCATATCTTGACACCGCTCAGTAGTCAATCAACGGCGAAGATTCATTCAGTTTTTTATCATCAAGACCGAAGCCCCACTTGACGCGAGTCTAGAGCTGAGGGACACCGAGAAGCCTTCAACTGGGACACGATCGTGTGAATCCGAATCGGACACAGAGCAGCTCCCGTGCGCATCGCAGTCACACTCTTGACACAGGACCAACTTGTCAGTGGCGCACCGGACAGAAACGGTTCGTTACTGCAGTTATCGCAGATCTGTGAGCGGAGGGGTTTCTTTGACAGTAGGTTTGCGGAGTGCACTTGTTGGTCGCAGAACAAACAGAGCATAGCGGAGTCAGCTCTACAGTAAAGAACCGCAATCTGGTCACTACAGAAATCGCAGGTAGTTTCTTTTTTTTTGTGGTAGTCTCGCCTTTAGGACTCACCATCTTAAATTTTCTAAAACCCAAACCGAATTTAGAGTTGAAAAGTAGAGATAAGAAGAAGAGTTTGTGTTTGTATAGTTGTATTTGCTTCCTGAAAATAACTGAATTTTTGGTACAGGGGATGGGGAAGGGGAAGGGAAGGAAGCATATGAAATAGGAGGGTGGGTTAGTTAGTGTCCTATTATCAAAATATCTTTTCTCAACTTTTTGCTGAGCTGGCTACCAATTAGGGTTAATAAATATAAAAGGGTACTCATGATATGGGAAGACAAGAAATCCTTTTTTTGCCGTGTTTAGTAGAGTAAATCTGTTGGCAAGATCAAACAATTAGAGCGCATACCTCAATTAGTAACCCAATTCCGACAATCTTATGTCTATATAACATTCTCGTGACTTGCTGATCGCTAGCCGGCACTTACTATTTCTTTTCACTTTTATAATATAATTGAGCAAACGACATGAGCCCACTTAGAGTAAGTTTGGTTTTACTTGACAACCAAACGTGGTAATCAAGTAATATAAGATGACATTATTGGGATAATGTAATTTATTATGATTTACCCGTTTGGTTGTCAAGTAATATAAGATACCAGTAATCTTCAAATACCAATAGTGGTTACTATTGATAATATAAGAGGTAATCTGATTACCTCCATTTTCTTAAGTTTTCTGAGATTACCAGAGTTATCTTTTTTTGTTACAATTTTATCCCTTATTAATAAAAATTTTGGACAATAATACCCCTACTTTAAAACAAATTTACATTAATATCCTATTTCAATTTTACCCTTGTTTAATTAAAATTTTGGACAATAATGCCCTTATATTTAAAATAATTTACAGACCATCACTGCCACTAAGCCACCACCACCACAGCCACCCAGCCACCACCGCCGACAGCGGGTCAACCACCACGAACCACCGCCGGAAAATTGCCGGAGTCCCTAAAAACACTGGAAATTCTGCGGGAGGCTCCGCTATGGCCGTTTTCGGCCATATTGATGGCCGAAAACGGCCATAGCGAAGCCTCTTCCTCACGGTGACGTACTCACGGGGACATCCGACGATGGTTCGCGGTGGCGGCAAGAGGTGGGGGTGATTTCGTCATAAATTAAAGTTTTATATAAGCGGGGGTGTTTTAGCTAAATCTGAAATATTGGGGGTGAAAAAATTATTCAAAAATGAATAATAAAAATAATTTTATATTAATATTTAAAAGGGGGACAATTTAGTAATTTAAATAGCATACCCACTAATTTATTCCCCATAACCAAACATATTAATATAACATACCCACCAACTAACCAAACATATTTTTCTAAAGATTCCCAGTAATCTTTCAAGGTAATCTATCTTTCCAGTAATTCAACATTCCCAGTAATCTAACATTCCTGAACCAAACGCCCCCTTAAGGTTAAGCGAAATGTCAAGTTTCCACTCTGTAAATTTCAAATTCTTTCCTTTAAAGTATCATGTTTAATGAATCTTTGCGGGAGTTTTTAAGTTTGCTTGTGTGTTGTTAGTGAAGTGTTGGTTTGATTGGGTTTTTTCTAGTTTTCCGCCATTCCCATCTCATTTCCATAGCCCCCACCCCTCGACGCTCATCAGGTGTTCAAAGAAGTGCCCCCATCAACCTGCTCGCCTTTTCCTCTGCACACGCACCCTACATGCCAGCTCCCCTGCACCCGCGACCCAACAGGCGAGAGTGGGGATGATAGGGGTTTTGGTGAGTGGAAGTTTTTGAGTTGAATGGTGGTGTTAGGGTTGATTTTTGGTGTTGAAATCAATTGAAAATCGGCTTGAAGCGCGTGTATCCTTGATGAGTGGTGGTTGGCGATTGAAGGGTGTTATTAGGCGGGTTGAAAGGGGTTTTGGGATGTGGGTTAGTGGAAAGCATTTGGTGGTGTCGAGTGTGTCTAACTGTAATACTTTCTCTCTAACTAGTATACTCGGAAAATAAACAGTAAAACTTACTAAATGTATATAAGAAAATATACATGTAAATGAGTATAAAATAATGGACCCATAACTAATTTTTCTTTATATACAAGTGGACGTTACACCGACGACATCGAAATCATGTCGAATTGGCCTAAGATGACAGTTAAACAGGTGGGTTTGGGTTACTAAATGTAATTCCAGTCGAATGAGATCTGGGTTTTAAAATTATCATTTTACCTTTTAACCATTATATTAAATAATTTTTTACTAATTTAAAGGTATAAATATGAAATTTATAAAGCTAAGGTTCAAACTTGATATTTCGCTTAACCTTGAGTGGAAACATGTCGTTTACTCTTCATAATTATAAAATTTGTATAGGATTGAATCGGTGAAAGATAAGAAACCCACTTCCCCATTTCATTTTCATCACATTTTGAAATACTAAAAGTTAAAACACAATTAAAATATCCTTTCGATTTCAGTTCAAAGTTTACAATAAATGTGAAACCATGACAGTATAAGACAAATCCAAGGTTAGAAAATAATAACAATCATGATTATGTTAAAAGAAAATAAGTTTCTATTTGAAGAAATGACACTAAAGTATTGAGATTAGATAAAAGACTTTAATTAAAGTGAGGACTGAGGACAGAAATTGGAAAGGTCAAAGAGGGAAAACGATAGACAGCGAGTCAAGAGGTGAAGAAAAGTTAAAATCACGTGGAAGGCATTGAGAGATGAGCTATTGAGCTAAGCTAAAAGGCAGTTTGTTTTGGTTTATTTCATTGTGGTTCCCTAGGTCGATATTTTACCACCTCGTCATGCATGACGTCATTCTCTTTCTCTCCAAGAGAATTATTTATGTTTTTAAAACAAAATATCTCTGAAGAGCAGCCGACACATTCCCTGAGGCTTAGGGAAACTTAATTTGGTATCCCTATTCGTATTTATTCTCGTTCTCGCCCTAAACATGTTGAATTATATAATATTTTATTACAAAGATATATTATATTAACAAAAAAAAATTATCTTCAAAATTACTAAGAAATAGAAATATTTAGAAAATATTATCGATGATCGAAAAATACCAGATCTATAACCATTTCACGGCCAAAGATCTAACATTTTCACAACCACAATAGTCATAGAAACGTCAAATCTGATCGTTTTCAACCATGAGTCTAGAAAAGGTCTTATCAACACACAATCGACCAGATCCCCCCGATCGCACACTATTATGGCGACTGACGCTGACGACTGGCTGGTGGTGGTGAGTCAAGGCTGATGGTGGTGTTAGATTGTTGGAAGTATTTTGTTAACTTTTAAACCTTTTGTGATTGTGGTGTTTTAACTAATTTCTCAAATGTAAGGGGGCTAGGTAATTGTTATTTGCTAGACATTTGAAAACTATTGTGTCTAAAATGGTTTTTAATTAAATGCAAAATGAGTAGAAAAATCAGATTACCCCGGTAATGTTTTAATAACACCCCTAACAAGGTAATAAGATTACCCCCCACATTATCAACAGTAAACACTATTTGTAATAAAAGATTACTGTAATATTTTATTACTTACAAATAAAACACCATAATCTTACAAAATAAACGAAGATTACCTCCGTTATCTTATATACCCCAAATCCAAACGACTCCTTAAAGTAATTTTTTTTCTTTATTTTAACAAATTCTCAATTTTTCAATGTAGTGTGGTGCACGTTAGCACGCTAAAGTGCGTCAGTGCTTTCTTTGGCAGAAGATGAGCTCATGCTAGCAAAAAACGACGCACATTAGTAGCGTCTAAGTTGACAATTTTTTGCTTTTTTTAACCTATTATAAAGTCCAAAATCACTTTCGAGACCATTGTTTGACTCTCTACAACCTCCTTTACAAAACTCATATTTCCACTTATCGATCTCATTCACGGTTTTTAATTATCTCTAACAGTTACTAATGATATTAGTTTACGGGTGAGTATCTACAATAAATACAACCAAAATTATCAATTTGGAATTTTGCTAAACGGGAATATAATAATAAGTCAAATTGATTTATACCAATATTTACACAAGGTTTCAGAAACAAAATCATGGTTGGAAGGATGAATTTTTTGATTTGATTGTACATTCGAAGACAATATCCCTCGTATGTTTTGGATGGCGTAAAGCTCAACCTTATCATTAATTTCAACCCAAAGTGGAAGATGATGATGAATTAAAATGAAAGGCCACCTAATTTTACAAACAGATCAACTTTGGTTTCTCTTTATTTGGATTTGATAAGGAAATATGACTAGCACCTCATGTTCAATGACAAAATTATACAAAGCTTTCGTTGCCGTTAAGCTGATCAAGATTTCTATTTAAAAAAAGCATTAACTTTTATTGATGCAATAGATGTGTCATAAACATATATCAGTAACATTAGCAGGTTTCAGAAATAATAATCGTTAATAGAAGATTGCCAAATGCCAAGTTCTTTGAAGACTGTGACGGTGTGACCCATCCATTAGACCCATGTCCAAGCTTGGGGTGACTTAGGTCTAAAGAAATTGGGCCTTCTTCAGGTCTGTCTCATAAATGGATCTAATTCATAAATGGGTCTAGGCTATATGAGAGATATCCGATGTCAGATATGTCAAGTAATACTAAAAGCCGAAAGGGCCCTTGAGCGAGAGAGATAAAGTCGTGAAATGAGAAAATGGAACTCTTACTTCTTGGTGATCAACAGAAACCTAAATAAGTATCGACTACAATCCCTAAATAAGGACATGTGACATTCCTCAACCCTTTTCCCCAGAAGGGTCTTCTGATAAAGGGCTGTAGCCACGTGTGTTTTGTAGCAAGTAATGATACCTAAACCTTTTTAACACACACACACACACACACATATATATATAACAACCTTCTTGATTATTACAGACGTTCATGGACTAACTTCTGCTTCTATTATTATTGTCCTATAAACGTATCGTCCAACAAATTTGAGTTTTAATATCAAATTATCAAGAGTATTATATAATTTCTACTAGTGTAGTGTCTTGTCTTTAGTTTGACTGCCTAGATATAAAGCACAAGAAGATTTATATGAATAATGGAATGAAATTTGAAGGAGATCTAAAATGAAGAATATTAGGCGCAAGCCGCAATTAAAATGATAATTGAAGAAGTCCACCTTATCATGTTGGTCAAATTAAGTCAAAAGGTGATTTAATTAACTTTCTTTGGCGATATATCGATCGGTTGACGAATCAATTGATTAGGAATATTTTACGAGTGCATGAATATGAATATTATTGTTATAACCACCACTGAGGTGATTTGATGGCAAAAAAACAAAACGAGGTTTTTCAAGTTCTTGAGTTAGAACCCCCTTAGGCCTTAATAGGGGTGCCACTGAAGGATTACTCGGTCAAACTTTCAAGGTCACAAGAGACTAGTTGAAGTGTGCGGAAGCCAATCTAACCATCCTGGTGATAAAAATAAAGATATATATGATTGTTATCTTAAAATCAAACTGTGTGAATGATTGAGCATCAAGTGGACCTGAAAAAATTAATTATAATGAAAGATTAGTCGACACCTAAACTTGATGATGCGGTTGTCTATTCTTGTTATTCCATGGAGCCTGCTGAGAAAAAGAACACGAACAGGGACTTGTCAGTTTTGTTCTTTATTTCTTTATTCTTGGAGAAGCTTGGTATAATGTCGATGTTCACCACCCAGAGCCCACAATTTATCGAGAGGTGGTGGTTGATGAAGAAGTTGACTTTCAATTTTTAAATGGATAAATGTATATATATGGAGACGAGTGTCTTTGCCTCTTTGGCCTTTGTTTTGACGTTGAAATGGAATAATCAAACCAAAGTGGAGAAGAAAAAGAAGCAACTCAATCCCACTTCACCATTATGGTGTTGATCAACACGCCCAGCTAAATCCCAACTTGACTCATTCAAACTTATTATATGTATTCTTTATGCGTCTTTTTAGTATCACATTATTAATCTATGTGCCCATGAGTCAAGGCGCATTTTCTTTTCTTTTCATTTATGACATTTGAAGAGCCACTGTAGGGGTGACTCCATCGATGATAAAATCCCCGTTTAATATATTCTCTCGTACAAGAGGAACCGAAAGTTCACATAAAATCAAACACAAGATCTGGCATAAACTATAATTCTTATAGCCTTTGAAAAAGCCAAGAGTCAAAATGGTGAGCAATAGCAGATTGCAACTTTAGCACCACTTTTAATAGAAGTATAATCTATAGATTACGGGTAGTACTTTATGCCTTATGGAGTATGAAATTCGATCATCTTATAGGTCCATCATTGAACTTGGGCGGCCTACTTTATGGGCATGAAAATTCCGAATATATTCCACGACAAGAATCTATTTCATTAGATCACGCAAATCGATGGAGGTCAATCATAATTCATGCACACGTGAATCTAATATTGAACAATCATTGGCTATAAATAGAGGGTTGAATACATTGCATTTTTGCATCAAATCATCAATTGACATTATTTTTTCTCTTTCGAATTGTTGAGGTTGGAAGAGAGGTCCTACATGAAGATAAAGAGTGTTGTTTTGTAGCCAAGGATGACTTGCCTGCAGTCTCGCCAGGGTCTCATATAATATTTTGAGACCTAACAGTTATAAACAGTAATGTTTGAAAGAAATTAGAGATGGAATAGCTAGGTTAAAAAGTTGCCTCTGCTAGATCGAATAGAACATATTTTATTGTAGGAAAACCATTATCTTTTATTATTATAAAATTGTGTAAAATGCAAACAAGGGTTTGGATGGATCCTAAAATGGTTGACAGGCAGTCTCCTTGGCTAACGAGACAGGCTCTCATCTCTCATGCTGAACCTACTCTTCTTTCAAGTTTCTCATTCTTCTTCATTCTCGTCTCAGATTTAGTGGTAAGCTTCTAAGAAGCACGTTTACAGGTACATTTAATGTATTTCTATATTTATCCATCTGTTTGTTTGATAACAAAAACTGACGTAATCCAAATTAACCAACCTTTACAATGCATTATCACAGCGATGGCGAGAAGAGAGGCAGTGGGCACTTTGGCTACAAGACCAGGTACTGATCTTAAGACAGCTCAGAGCTGGTTGACCAACAAGATATTTATGTGCAGTTCCGATTTCTTCTTTATCAATTGCATATGTTTAATTAAATGTTTGATGTTCTGCCTTATATTTGAGAAAACAATAGAAACAGTATACCATATTGGATCCATAATCACATGATATAGTTATCGATATATAAATTAACTACTAAAATAAAAAATTCTATAGGATTGATATATACAATGCAAGAAAATTACACCATTGAACAAAAGAGCCAAGCCTACACACGAGTTCAGTTCCTATCCATGATCCGGCATAGAAACAGGTTGTCTACTAAAATACAAAATCTTAAAAATTTGTTTCGGCGTTCATGTTTTTCTTGCTGATTTTATTGAAGACATACCATCAAAGATCTTCTATACGTAAAATAGATTTTAGTTTACATGCATGATCTTTAGATAACTACTTAACTGTACGCAAAGGCAAAAAACAGACATGGTGGGCAAACGATCAAGTTTCAAGTTCAAGAGTGCTCTACTGCTGTGGAATCCGGTGAGAATCATATGTATCTATCAATGGGCCATTGACCGCCTGAGAAAATCATCCCAGGAGGCGAATTCATGTAGTGACAATAAATTTTTCTTTATCAGGTAGATTATGATTCTAACACACTGAAACATTGTGAGTTTTGTGTTTAATCATTCTTGGTTTCTGCACATTGAATGATTGAGCTACCCATGAAAGCACAAAGACTATGTCCATTGAAAATCCTTCCCCACGGCTAAAATCAAACCTTGCTCGTCTCATGTGGCCTGCTAGAAAGCTGAAAGGAATATAACTGATGCTACCGAGGCTCAGGCTAAGGGCGCTAAGCCGGGCTGAACTGGATGTCCATGTTAAACCAGAGATATCTTGTAGCAAGCCCCAACTGTTATTTATTGATAAACACGAACGGTACAGGTCTAATATCTAATTTACATGGCCATATAGTGACATGGGGAAAGCATTTCACAAGTAATTCATGCACTATATAATATATTGAGAGAAAACGTTGTTTACACACCATATTAAAAATATATGCATTAACAGCCTTGTTTACAGCATTGTGTAAAGACAACACATAGCCGAAAGAGTTCCTGATAAGACAATAAGATCACATGCCGGCCAGTGAAAAGCAGACAATGCGAATACTAGACCTATCACGATATCTCAAGCAGGCAATGCAAAGCTCTGCTGTTTCCAGTGTGGAGGATCCATCACCGCACAAGGATCTGGTTTCTCAAAATCAGCAACCTGAACAAAGGCCAGTATATACAAACAAATGTTTTAATTGAAGGAAAATTATGGA